>NC_140089.1:87240605-87449875 GCF_964237585.1 Gallinula chloropus
ACCTAGCAAAACGTTATATTTAGTTGGAAATAAGCATATTTTAATAGTTGCTAGCAAGTGACCTAGGGAAAAAAAAATAAAACCCAAACCTCAAAGCAAAAAATATTTTAAAAAAGGTTTTAAAACGTAACCACATTTGAAAACTTAGGTAATTTCATTGAAATTGTACCCTGCCCCAAAATCCCTCTTTCTTTTCAACTCAGGTGAGTTTGCTGCTCTGCTTTAGTGCCGGGGTGACTGAAGTGATGTAGTGAGCCATCAGGATGGGGAGAGCAGAGCTATTTTCTTCAGGCTGGCATTTGCCTTGGCAAATCATCCTGCCGCTGGTTCGGGGCGGCTGCTGTGCTCCTCTGTCCCTGCACCCAGCGGGTTACCTGGCTCCACCACCAAGTGAAAGTTGGAGGTGGTCTGCCCAGGGAGGAGCTCGGGGTCTCCTGTTGCTGTGAAATCAAAACAAGAGGGTTTTGCTTTCCAAGCACTTGCCTAACCCAGCAGGAATAATTTGGGAAGGAATCCTGACTATACTTGTCATTCCCTTCATTATCTTTACGATCCCGTCCCTAAAAAACACTTAATGGTTAATAAACCTTAAGGAAATACAATCTTACAGGCAAATGTTTTGGCTGAGCATCTGCTCCAGGACTGGAAAGGGCTTGTCTGTTGTCTCTTTAATTGCCTTTTTGACCTTTTCAGAATACAGACTTTTACCTTAGCCATAGGACAGCTGCACGGATTCGGTGACACTGAACCCCTGGCTACGTGTCCCCTACAGATGCTCTTGCTCCACAGCTATTTTGATGCTAACCTTTCTGCAGGTTCTGTTGCTCATCCCAGAAAGGCTCTTTAAAAACCCCAAGGAAGAGTCCTGGCATTTCCAGAATGTCCATAGGGAGGCCCAGTGGCAGTTTGGAAGAAAACCTTGTTTTGTGATGCCAGCTCTTCATCCTGTGTCAAGATGTGACTGCAGAGCCTCATTTGCATACATGTAAATGCTTTAGAAGAGAGCTCAGCATCGCTGTACCACGTTTGCAGGAGGCCCTGCATCCCAAGTGAGGTGGTCCATGAGCTGGGCTACATCAGCACTACAAGGGCAAGAGCTCCAGAGGTCAGCCCAACACCATCTTAGGCTGGTCTTGAGCATTTCCAGCAAAGACAATGCCAAACCTAATCCTGAGACCAGGTCTGGATGTGTGCTTGGCTGATCACATAGTCGTGGCCAGAGTGGCTGCTCATGTGAGTAGTCGTAGCTGGCTGGGAGGAGATGAGGCCGTGGGGATGATGAGCCCATTGGAAGCAGGTGACTAACAGTCAGCAAGGAGGTGAAGTCTTCCTCTGAGGGGTCTGGTTAATGTACAAGCTCATCCTTTTCTGCAAAACAGTGCCATGGGAAAGCTGTGCCTCTTCACCCATGGGGTAGCACATCCCCCTGGAAAGTGCTTGAGGAGACCTTGGAGACCCCTTCCCAGCTTGGAGGAGATGAGCCACCTGGCAAGTTATTCTGGAGTGGGGCTTGTTCAGCTTCTTTCTCTGTTTTGTATAAAATAATTAACTGGCAGAGAGCGAGACAGAGAGAACATGTGAGTTTACAGCTCATTGCCTAGGCATTTATCTAGGAGGGGAAGACCCAGTCCCAGCTCTTGAGACTCTTTAAGTTAATCAGAAAACTGCACATAACTCTGTGGACTGTCCAAGGGCATTCTTTGTACCCAAGGGAAACCAGAAAGTTGAACCCAGACCAACAAGGAGAGGTGAGCACAGAGTTTCCAGTGGCCTGGGTAGTGTCACCACCCAGGGATCAGCAAAGCCAGGCTCTTTGTCAGGGACCTCGGGGCCCCAAATCTTTTCATGGGTTGAACATCATCAGTGTTAGAAAAGTACCTGGTCTGGATGTGTGCTTGGCTGACACCTAAACAGAAATGGTAAAACAAACGCCTGTGGACGGCAGATCCCTTCCTTAGGAATGGAGAAATGCCCTCATTTTTGCCTGATCCTTGCATTTTTTTAGTGTGAAAGGCCCTGGAGGAAAGGTTTGCCCTTATTATAGACGTGATTTAGCCGGAGCTGCCTCCTGGCCTTCCACCAATGATATGTCATTGCAATGCTCTTAGATAGTGTGTGTTTAGAGACCCTTTGTTCTTGTGTTCAGTGAATTGATCTCCATCTGAGGAAGTATCACTCACTGTCAGAATTAAAACGCAGCCCGTGAAAAAGAAAAGGAGCAGCCTGACTTCAAAGGGCTGTGGTTCTTTTCTTGTGGCCTCTCCTAACCTGCACTGGCAGCTGAAAAACTTGTTTGACCCAATTCATGCAAGGCCTCCTTCTTCCTCTCCAACAGACAAAGACACACAAACAATGAGCGCATTCAGGTGCAGAAGAGGGAGGGAAACCCAGAGACTCAGGCGAGGCTCCCGCTGCACACACCCTGTTCCCACAGATAAGCACAAAGGCGGAGGAGTGACAGGTTATCTTGGGCAGAACCAGCTACATGCGAGGCCTCCTTGAAGTCAGCGGTGTGTGTGTGGGGAGATGCTATCTTTTATGAGGCCAACTGGTAGAGTCAGAAAAACTAGAAGAGCTCCCAGGCTCATCAAGCCCTTCTTCAGGCCAGGGAAATATCTGGGCCACCTGAAGCTAGGAGGTGCACGAGATGTGTAGGGTAGAAGGTGGCCAGAGATGTTGTGAAGTCTCCTTCTCTGGAGATACTCAAAACCAGCCTGGACACAGTCCTGTGCAACATGCTTGAGGTGATGGTGCTTTAAAGGTGGGGGTTGGGCTAGATGATCTCCAGGAGTCCCTTCCGATTCCAACTGCTCTGTGATCCTGAAATTATGTGGGCAGAGGAAAGTAATTGGCTAAGACAGCCCCGAGCTGGTGGTCTGGCTTGGCATAAAGACTCTCAGGGACACCTTATGGTGGCCTTCCAGTACCTCAGGGGGCCTACAGGAAGGAAGGGGAGAGACTCTTTATCAGGGCATGTAGTGACAGGGTGAGGGTTAACGTTTTAAAACTGAAGTAGGGTAGATTTAGATTAGACATTAGGCAGCAATTCTTCCCTGTGAGGGTGGTGAGGCCCTGGCACAGGGTGCCCAGAGAGGCTGGGGCTGCCCCTGGTTCCCTGTCAGGGCTCAAGGCCGGGTCTGATGGGGCTTTGGGTGCCCTGAGCTGATGAGGGGTGTCTCTGCCCATGGCAGAGGGTGGGACTGGCGAGGCTTTGGGGCCCCTTCCCAGCCAAACCGTTCTGTGATCTATGTGATCATAGAATCATTTAGGTTGGAAAAGACTCTTAGGATCATTCAAGTCCAGCCATCAACCCAGCATGGCCAAGCCCACCACTAAACCATGTCCCTCAGCACCACATCTAGACATCCTTTGAATCCCCCCAGGGATGGTGACCCCACCACTGCCCTGGGCAGCCTGTTCCAGCACCCGACAGCCCTTTGGCTGAAGACATTTTTCCTCATCTCCAACCTCAACCTCCCCTGGCACAACTTGAGGCCGTTTCCTCTTGTCCTGTTGCTTGGTACCTCAGAAAAGGGATGTTTAAGTGATTTTCCTTTTTTTGGACTGATTTAGTTTCTGACTTGCTACATGACATCTCAGAACCACAGCAGCACCCCCTTCCATCAGCTTAAGCGACCATGAAAAGACACTTCAAGGTCATCACTGAGCATTACCAGGGTTCCTGGGCTGGCAGCTGTCACCTGGAGGTTCCCAACACCTGATAGCCTGCTCAGGAGAGTTCTCTCTGCAGCAGAGGCACCAAACCACTCCCAAGCAGTTTCCTCAAGCAGGAGCACAACCTCATACAGAGATCTCTGGATTCATTTTTCCTATTTTTAAATATGCTCCAAGCTAAAAGCCCCACTTTGCTTCAGCACGCCTGGAGCTGATACTCATCCATTCGTTTCTCCTTTCCCTTCTCCAGGAGAAATGTCTTAACATTTGCAGAGTGGAGCTGTTGTGTTTTTTATGCACTTCAGAACTGTGAGCGTGTCACTATAGCAATTATCTCCTCAACTTAACCAAACAGGCCCTAATGCTGTTAAGCTTAATAGGAACTTTGTCACCTTCGAGCACTTTTCTCTTTATTAATGGCTCACTGTGAAGCACGTTAACACTGGTGCCACTTTCTTGGTCCTGCTTCACTGCAGGCAGGAGTTGCACTAGCTCAGTGTAAGATCCCAGCCAAGGGTCTGCACGGTGCAGGGCGAACAGCTCTGAGAGTTCTCTGTTGGATATCAGTGAGAAGGGGCAAGTAGGAGACCTGATCAACCCAACCAGAGGACAGCAGCACCCAGGTGAGCACTGGTGAGTTAATGAATGGTTGGACCCAGTGCCAGGTCCTTGAGATGGCTTGTTGGCTGGTTCAACACAGCCAGGAAAAAGAGTCAGGCTAAGTAGTTTGGTTTGGAGGTAATGCTGCTGGGAAAAAGGCCAAGGGAGAAAGCCAGTGTGGAAACTGAACACTGTGAGCCTTGAGGTGGTTCTCCAAAGGTGACTAGAAGTGTGTAGAGGTCTGCACTGCCTCTGAATGCCATCGCTTTGTGACCCGCACTGACAAGGTGCTCTGTGCTGTTACACACAGTGTGTATGGGATACAAAGGTGATTAAGGGTCTGGAGCATCTCCCCTGTGAGGAAAGGCTGAGTGAGCTGGGACTCTTCAGCCTGGAGAGAAGAAGCCTGAGAGGGGATCTGATCAATGGTGATCAATATCTGAAGGGTGGATCACAGGGGGACATGGGCAGCCTCTTCTCAGTGTCTGTGGGGACAGGACAAGGGGCAATGGCTGCAAGTTGGAGCACAGGGAGTTCCCCACCAATCTGAGGAAGAACTTCTTCCCAGTGAGGGTGAGGGAGCCCTGGGACAGGCTGCCCAGGGGGTGTGGAGTCTTCTTCTCTGGAGAGATTCCAGCCCCATCTGGACACCAACCTGTGTGACCTGTCCTAGAGACCCTGCTTTGGCAGGGGGTTGGACCTGATGATCTCTGGAGGTCCCTTCCAACCCCTATGATCTGTGATTCTGTATGGACAGAGCCAATACAAGTCCATATAGCCTGGGCCAGGCTGCCACCATGTACAAAAAGCCCTCTGCAAACCTGCTTCCTGCGGGCTCCAAATTAACCTGGGTTGGTTATCCCAGATCACCCAGCTAGACTCTATCCATGGAGGAGTCCTCCGAGCTGATCCATGAGTAATCACACCACCGTTGCCTGCAGGTAGAAGTCTCCTTGGGCATCAGAGAGGCTCTGCCAGGAGACAGCACCAGTTTAAGCTTTTATATCTTTGATAGTCAAAAGGATTAAGAAACACAAGTTACCGATGGCCAGCGGGGCTGTGGTTTCTGTGTACATGCTCTACAGCTGTTCCCCTCCAGTTAGTGACCACTAGTAAGTAGGCTGCAATACCTGGCACTTGTTTATGGGCTGAGATCATGCATGAGGGCAGCTACAGCTACTCAGCTGTAGTAGGATAACACCAAGCTTCTCTGTTTAGCTGTGCCTGAGCTCTCAGCTTCCTTATTTTTCAAGGATGGCTCCCCTGCGTGTCTCAGTGTGAATGCTGGTTGCACCAGGAAGAGCTGGAGAATTAGGTGAGACAAAACACCCTCTTTTCAAATGGTCTCTACCCTGAGCCAGGTCTAGGAAGGTGAAGCATGGATTTATCTGTCTTGGGAAGGAGGTGGTGACAGTCCTTGTGTCCGTCACCTGAAGGTTCCCCTGAGTCCTGATAATCTGAAGTGTCGTAACTCAGCTGTTATCAGACCCTTCCAGAATATCCAGGGGTAGGAGGACCTCCCCCCAGCATGCTCCTTGCTGGCTGCTCCCAGCTCTCACGCTCCTGAAGGAGGAATAACCTCCTGCCAAGATACTCCACTGTGGTGGCAGGGAGATTTGGGAAGTGCTTATGAGAGGCTAATCCTGGCAGTCACCTCAGCAAGCCTTCCAAAACCTCAGCATCAGCATGTACAGCCCAGAAAGGTGTCTGTGAGCGGTTCCCAGCTGCAGAGTGCATCAGGCTCCCCCCAAAAGCCAGCATGCACATCCCAGGCCAGCCCCTTTGTTTCTCAGTGAGCCTTTTCCCAAGGTGCAGGTGACGACTCTTCAGCTCCTCAGCCCAATTCCACGCCTGCTGCTCCACCATAGCCTCCTGATTCTCCAGCTATATATCACAGCACATTTACTCTGACACCCCGTGAGCGTGCAGGCTGGTGCTGCTCTGCCAGGCTCAGCGAAGGCTTCTAAATATATTAGTGGAGGAGAAAGAGCTGGGATGGCTTCCAATTCCAACCAAGGTCACATTGGTGAGTGTGCAGCACGGAGATCCTGCACGCAGCATCTTGCTTGAGAGCTGCACTCCAGCTGCCTACAGCAGCTTTTTCTGTAGTGAGACAGAAAGAAATGGGAAAGGATGACAGAAACGAGAGGACTGGGAGATCATCTAAAACCTTGCAATGGGTATGTTGTGTAGCTCAGGATCTTTGTAGCTCTGCTTATTTATCTACACACACACACACACACACACCAAAAATACCCACCCTAACCCAAGCCATGTTACTTACTTGCCTCAAATGATAGACTGAGGCATAATGTTTTTCAAAGAGCTCAGAGCTTTGGGCCCTTGGATTCATCCTGGCTGACAATTTTCCTCTTAGGAAGCAGCCAAATGCTCCAGGGAAATAATACACTGCTGGAAACGGCACCTGCATTCCAGATTTATCCAAGTCTCTTGATGATGCATCCTGAGAGGAGCTCTCCTCCTAGCCACAAGAAAGAGCTGGGAAAGTTTAGGCAAGGCAAAGGACTGGAGGTGAGACACATCACAGATGAGGGTTTGAAATCCCCCCTCTGGCAGGGGTGACTCTCTGCAACTCTCTCCATGGGAAAGGGAAGAGACCTGGACTTTTAATTGCAGCCCTGGACTGGAGGAGGAGACCCAGGAGGAGAAAAAAGAGAGAGCAATAAAGAAGAGATGCATAATTTGAGGCAGCAAGGAAAGTAGGAGGCTGTTGTGGCTGAGGAGAAGGCTCGGCAGAGGCCAATTTATGAGCCTGGCATGAAAGCAGAAGGAGGTTTTACTCTTCTTGGCCTTCAGAAGTGTTCAGGAGCCCCTTAAGGCTACAGCAGCTTCCCCATCTCAGCAGCCAGGCAGCAGAGAGCCCTGTTCTCCCCTGAGAGCAGGTGAAGGGCAAAGTCTGGGGAGGGAGTGGGGGGTAGAAGGAGCCAGTTGCAATAAATTACCTCTGTCTTCCCAGGCTCAGTGACCGAGAGCTGTGCTGGGGTCTGAGTTAACCCTGACAAGCGTGGTGTGGGAAAGGATGCTGGGAGTATCCTGGTGCTCTGTAGTGATGTGACTGTTCGTTTGTGGTGAGGCAGAAGGTAGTGAAGGAGTTAAACTGGCCTTCTTAAAGAAACTCCCATCTTCAACCTGTCTCCCCCTCTAAAGCTATTGGATATATTTCGGGTTAGGAGTCC
This sequence comes from Gallinula chloropus, assembly GCF_964237585.1. NCBI lineage: Eukaryota > Metazoa > Chordata > Aves > Gruiformes > Rallidae > Gallinula > Gallinula chloropus. Next base: position 87,248,078 of record NC_140089.1, read on the forward strand.
CAAGGATACACTTATGTCTTAGGTGGAAGTAAGGCACTCGGTAGAAGGGAAGGACCTTTCCAGTGCCCCAGTGCCTGGAAAGCTGTCAGGGGAGGTCCCTGACACATCAGTAAGGCAGAACAGCGTCGTGGAAGCTGCTGGCCACAGGACCAGCATCGACAGGCTGCAGAGAATCCAGCTGTGCCACAGTAACCTGGCTGTCCAAGGCCACCCTTAGCTACTCATGTGCTCTGTCAGTAGAGCAGGTGATGTTTTGTCTATTTGCCATTATTTTTAGCTTCTTCTGGTCAGCAAAACAACTCAGACAGTAGCATTACAAGACCTGCATCGCCAGACTTATTTGGCTGTCTTTGAGCCACCCCCTACACAGACAGCTAACTGTTTGCTCTGTAGTTCATCCACTCTCTCCAGCTCAGCCTACTCATGTGTCCAGCTCCTCCCGATGGTCCCAGCTGGTGGGTCTGGTTGGGGCAGGAGTCTGGGGAAAAGGAGGCTGAGGGGAGAGTTCATCACTCTCTGCAGCTCCCTCAAAGGTGGCTGCAGTGAGGTGGGGTGAGTCTCTTCTCCCTGGTAGCCAGTGACAGCACAAGGGGAAATGGTCTGGAGTTGTGTCAGGGGAAGTTTAGGTTGGACATCAGGAAAAATGTCTGTACTGAAAGGGCTGTCAGGTCCTGGCACAGGCTGCCCAGGGAGGGGGTTGAGTCACCATCCCTGGAGGGGTTTAAAAGAAGAGCAGATGTTGTGCTTGGTGACATGGTCTAGTGTTGGACATAGCAGGGCTGGACAGATGGTTGGATTTGATGATCTTGAAGGTCTTTTCCAAGCAAAACCATTCTATGGTTCTGTGATTTTAACTTCACAGTGTGGAGATGTACAAGGACAGGCTGAGTGAGCTGGGGCTGTTCAGCCTGGAGAGAAGAAGCCTGAGAGGGGATCTGATCAATGGTTCTCAATAGCTGAAGGGTGGGACACAGGGGGCCATGGGCAGCCTCTTCTTAGTGTCTGTGGGGACAGGACAAGGGGCGATGGGCTCAAGTTGGAGCACAGGGAGTTCCACACCAATCTGAGGAAGAACTTCTTCCCAGTGAGGGTGAGGGAGCCCTGGGACAGGCTGCCCAGGGGGTGTGGAGTCTCCTTCTCTGGAGAGATTCCAGCCCCGTCTGGACACTGACCTGTGTGACCTGTCCTAGGGACCCTGCTTTGGCAGGGGGTTGGACCTGATGATCTCTGGAGGTCCCTTCCAACCCCTGTGATTCTGTGAGATCTCCAAACGGTGCTCAGGGTCCACTCTTGGCTTAATCTAAGTCTTGGTCCAAGGCTTTGCAAGTGAGCCTGGTGCTTGAGCATTGAGATGAAGGTGTTCATCCCACTGAGGTGTCTGCACCACCCTCCTGCCCTCCCGCATTGCCACATCTGGGCATCTCCTCTTCCTGCCCTTGTGAAACCCACAGGCTTCCCTCCATCAGGGGAAGAAGTCACTTGTTACCAATGTGGCACGAGTGCTGGGGAAGCTCAGAAACTTCCTGTGGATTTGTCCCCAAGTCAGGCTGTGCCTGAAACGACTCCATGGCATTTGGAGCAAAATTTGTGTGCTGCAAAATTGTCTGTTGGTGTTCAGTTGCCAAAGCCAAGCTCCAGCACACTGCACTGGGTCTCCAACAGAATCACAGAATCACAGGGTTGGAAAAGACCTTTAAGATCATCAAGTCCAACCGTTCCTGTCCTGTGCTGAACCAGATCCCTGAGCACCTCATCTCCCCTCTGTTAAACACACCCAGGGCTGGGGACTCAGACCCCTCCCTGGGCAGCCTGTGCCAGGCCCTGACAACTCTGCCAGGGAAGAATTTTGCCCTCCCAGCTGAGCTGACCCTGCCCTGGGGCAGCTTGAGCCCATTGCCCCTTGTCCCATCTCCTGTCCCCTGGCTGCAGAGACCATTGCCCACCTCTCTGCAACCTCCTGGCAGGGCAGTGGGGGTGGGGAGAAGGTCTCCCCTCAGCCTCCTCTTCTCCAGGCTCAACACCCCCAGCTCCCTCAGCTGCTCCTCAGAGGATTTGCCCTCCAGCCCCTTCCCCAGCCTGGTTGCCCTTCTCTGGACTCACTCCAGGACCTCAATGTCCTTCTGATGGTGAGGAGCCCAGGACTGGACCCAGCACTCGAGGTGCAGCCTCACCAGTGCCCAGTCCAGGGGCACAATCCCCTCCCCAGACCTACTGGCCACACTGTGTCTGACACAAGCCAGGATGCCATTGGCCTTCCTGGCCACCTGGGCACACTGCTGGCTCATGGTCAGCCTGCAGTCACCCAACATCCCCAGGTCCCTCTCTGCCTGACATCTCTCCAGCCAAACGCTTGCTGGAGGACACAGGTAATGTCAGGGGTGTCAGTGACCAGTTATCCTTCCACTCAGTCCCTGAACAGAGGTTGAAATACCAGTGTCACAAGCTGCAGTGGGAGCAGGGCTGGGCAGGCTCTCCGAACTGAAGCATAGTTTTGGTCTAGAAATCATTTTAACAGTGTCTTGCAAAACTTCCAGGATTTCACGGGCTGGGCTCGAGCAGAAGTGCCACAGGCAGCGCTGCCAGCCCCGAGCATTCAAATACCATGAGTCAGCCCCTTTCTGTTTGTTTTGTCTCTTTCAGCTGTGAGGTTTAACTGGGTTCCTCCACTCCCCTGCTTCCCCACCTTCCAGGGGGGCTAGAAACACAACTGGTTTTTGGGTGAGGGGGTGCTCCTAGGAGGAAGAGGCGATGCCATGCTGTAAATCCCTGCAGCAGGGCCCTGAGCAGCATCGTTGTGTGACTTGGGATGGATTTAAGGGCCGTTTGGCAGCGCTTCATGCTGGCTCCTGGCTTTAATTGCCTGCAGATCCTGCCTTGTCATCAACACAGGAGGTCAGGGCACTGGCAGGAGTCCTGTGATTTGTGGGTGTGTACCAAGCTTATCAAAACACACCCCCCTCCCCACCTCCCAGCCAGCCCTCCTTGTCCATGCAGCTGTTACAGCTGTTCTCCCCTACCCAGAGCTCCCCTGGCTGGCTCTGCTCTCCCTTGCCTGATGCAATGCCTCTGCTCAAGCAAGAGTTTGGATGGCTACAGGTCCTGTGCAGCCTCAGGTGAGCATCCTGGGATGCTCGTGAAAATTGCTGCATTTTAGGAAATGTGCCCCAGAAAACGTTTTTCTTCCTCTGGGGATTTCAGGGGGGGTGGAAGCAGAGAGGAAGACAAGAGAGAGGAGCCCAAGGAGCATCCAGTGAGTTCTTTGGGCAAAGAAAGGGGGGCTTGCTTCTGCCAGGATGCATCCAATGGCAGGTGGGAATCTGCTGAATCCAGTGGCATCTCTCAGCTGCATGGCACACACGTCACTTTTGTACTACAGGCCTTAGAAACAGTGACATCCCAGGGACAGTCAGCTCTTCTTTTAGGGAACTGGATGAGAGAGAGGTTTCTAACTCCCCAGGGAACGCTAAAAGGCATGTCCTGGTCATCCCCAGGCTCTCCTGAAGATCAGGGATTGGGGCTGAGGGTTTCTTCAAAATCACAGGTCCCTTCCTATGACTTGCTCTAAGCCTTATGTGAGTCTTTGTACCTGCACATACTACCTGCTGGCAACACAGCAGGAAATTGTTACCCCAAAGAGACCTGCAGGTTTGGCTGACGCAGCTCGCAGGATCCAGAGGGTCTGCAGAGTCCAGGATGCTGGATCCTGTTCCTGAAAGTGCAGTTTTTTGGCCTGCAGCAGTAGAAAAGTGCTGTCTGTGATGGGTTTGGTGCCTGGCAGAGGGAGGAATGGCTGCAGACAGGCAGTCTCTGGCACCCCTGTGTGGCCACTGGCACAAAATCCTTCCCGGTGAGGGTGGGGAGGTCACAGGGTGCCCAGAGAAGCTGGGGCTGCCCCTGGATCCCTGGCAGGGCTCAAGGCCAGGTTAGATAGGGCTTTGGGAACCCTGGGCTGGTGGGGGGTGTCCCTGCCCATGGCAGAGGGTAGGACAGGGTGGGATTTGAGGTCCCTTCCAACCCAAACCATTTTGTGATTCTATCATCACAGACTGGGGAAGCCAAAGTCTTCCCTGGGAAGCAGCTCCCTGGAAAGCAGGGAAGACAGGGAAGAATTTCAGAAGGGGCTAGGAGGGAGATTAAATCCTGCCTGTCAGGCCAGCAAGTCCCTGAGAAAGATGGGAAGGAACCCTCCATGCAGGACCAGGAGGAAGGATGCCCTTACAGACATGGGCAAGGCCTTTGGGTTTCAGTGCCTGGGTGCAGCCAGGGGTGGGCCCTGGGCTGCTGTGTTCTTACAGCAAGAAAATGAGCCTTTTTTTCATGCTGGTTGGCTGCCATCAGTGGGGACACAAGCTGTGTCTGCATGGGGAGCTCGTGGCAATTGCTGCAATCAGGGTTTAAGAGCAGAAAGCTGGTGGTGTGAGGCTATGGATGCTGCAGAGGCAGCAGTGCTGTTAGCTGGGCTTAACCCTCTTGTCCCATGTCCGTGTCCCCCCCCAAACTACTGACGTGGTAAGACAGCTGAGAAACCAAAAATAACCCAAAATACATCTCCAGTTGTGTGAGCTGGCTGCCCACACCCCATCCCCCACTCCACTCCAAGGTCAGGAGTCCCTGAGGCCTTCCAGTCCCTTTCCAGTTCCCCATCACTGGATCCCAGTGGGTAGTTCCCAGCACATCCCTGGTTCATCTGGTCTCCAGATCATTCTGCTGTTTGGCTCCTCTCTCCCACTGAACCCAGGGGTGGCCAAGCCCCTCCTCACCTTTGCTGCCAAAGCTACTCCTCTAGTCTGGTTTCCATTCCTAGGGATTTCAGAGTGGGTGGATTTTCCCCACCCTTGTTCCCTACCTGGTTTTGTGAGCACTCTGAGGAGTCAGACCCCCCCCGCCTTGAGAAGCTGTCTGGTTGGAAGCAGGACATGGATTTCTTGCCCCTGGATAAGTGCTGACCATGGCTGGGAGCAGGACTGGCCCTGGCCAATATCGGTGCTTCCTGGGCCACGTGCAGGGACAGGATGGGCACGTGGCACATCCGGCTGTGCTGTGTGTGGGCAGCAGGTTTCTACATGTGTGTGGGGAGACCCTGCAGCTGCTGTCCTCAGGCAGGTGGTGGGCAAGAGCAGGAAAGAAGGGCTCTTCTCTTTCTTCGTGGCCAGTAGGTCTGGGGAGGGGATTGTGCCCCTGGACTGGGCACTGGGGAGGCTGCACCTCGAGTGCAGAGAGGTGGGCAATGGTCTCTTCAGCCAGGGGACAGGAGATGGGACAAGGGGCAATGGGCTCAAGCTGCCCCAGGGCAGGGTCAGCTCAGCTGGGAGGGCAAAGTTCTTCCCTGGCAGAGTTGTGGGGCTGTGGCACAGGCTGCCCAGGGAGGGGGCTGAGTCCCCAGCCCTGGGTGTGTTTAACAGAGGGGAGATGAGGTGCTCAGGGATCTGGTTTAGCACAGGACAGGAATGGTTGGACTCAATGATCTTAAAGGTCTTTTCCAACCCTGTGATTCCGTGGTTCTTCAAATGCTGGAGAGTGTGGAAAAGAGCCCCTGGAGCCCCTGAGCTTAGAGCAGGATACAGAGAAATGGGCAATGGGCTCTTCAGTGTTACTTCACTGTCACCAAACACTACCCTCCATGGGACACCGTGGCCATTGAGAGGGCATCCTGGCCAAGAAGAGCATCCTGTGCACCACCCACACTGTCAGCACCCAGCAGACCACCAGCTGGTGCTGAGCAACCTTCACCAGAGACAGGCACAGTCCTGGTTCTAAAATCCAAGCTCCTCATGCTTTGGGGTTGCTGGTTGGATGTGGAAATCCAGGAGGGATCTCCTGGACCAGATTCTCCCCAGTGCAGAGCTGCATCACGGGGGCACAGTCAGCTGTTCAGGTGGGCAGTGTAGACACAGCCCTGGACTTTCCCCCGCGCATGGAAGAGCTTCCCAGTGGCCCACCAGACCTTCATGCCTAATTCCAGTTCTCAGCTGGCTTAGAGAGTCCTGTACATTAAACCTGTCATCCTTTCAATTAAGCTGCAGCCCAAATTGCCTTTAGTAGCACCTTCCCCAGTGCAGATGGTGTGTGGGGAAATGCAACGGGTCACAAGCTGTGCAGGTTGTAAGACCAAGAGCAGAGAAGATCCAGTCACACGTGGATGTGTTCCAGAGAACAAAACACTCATTATCCACAGGAGAACAACAAGGCACCATCCAAAGGCCAAGGAGCATGCTAAAACAAACCTTGAAGTGTCTTCTTACAGAGATGCAGCCTTGGGACTCGCTGCTGTAGGTTGTCTCTGCGTTTTCTTCTCCAGCCCTGGCTTCAGGAAGGCCCCGAGCTGTGTTCCTGCAGGAACAAGGCCAGGTTGGATGGGGCCCTGGGCAACCTTGTGTAGCTCCAGGCCTGGAGGTTGGTGGCCCTGCCTGTGGCAGGGGGGTTGGAGCTCTGTGATTCTTGGGGTCCCTTCCAACCCAAACCAGTCTGTGATTCTGTGATTCTATGATCCCTGCAGAGATGTTCACCACTGAGTTTTCAGCACCCAGGCAAGCTCCAGAGCTGATCACTCCCACCTAGGTCTTGTTTCCCCTGTCCAAAGGCATCCTGAGCTTGAAGACATCCTTATGAGATCCCTCCAAGTGTAGCTGTGGTCAGATCCACTCCTGGCATCATCCTGGTGGTGCAGAAAGCTCTGCCCCAGCCCTGGGGACATGGTCACACCATTATAGCCCATCTTTGGGGAAGGAGACTGCTTGGGGAAACACTGTCAGGAACAGCAGGGTAAGAACTGACCCAGCTTCCAGCAGACAGGAATGAAAAGTCTTAATTAGAAGTGGTGCCCAACTCAACTTCTTCTAGCCACCCCTTCATAGAATCACAGAATCCCAGACTGGGCTGGGTTGGGAGGGACCCCAAGGATCACAGAGCTCCAACCCCCTGCCACAGGCAGGGCCACCAACCTCCAGGCCTGGAGCTACACAAGGTTGCCCAGGGCCCCATCCAACCTGGCCCTGAACACCCCCAGGGATGGGGCACCCACCCCCTCTCTGGGCAGCCCCTTCCAGCCCCTCACCATTCTCTCTGCAAAGAACTTCCCCTTAAGATCTCATTTCAGTGGGAACACCATGGCCATCTTCCTCTGTGGATCCTTTCCTTCCCCAAACCTTTCCCCAAGGGAGAGCTACCTGATGAAGTTCCAAGCAAGAAAACCTTAAACCCTGGTTGTACATGAACCCTGCCAGGATGGCAAAGGGACCTGCTGGCTTGTCACAGCCACGGGTCCCTGCGCTGGGTCACTGGGGGAAGGGAACACACTGTCCCTCCTCTTTGGCCTCAAGGTGCAAGGGAATAACTTCTCCTCGTGCCAGACCATGGGCAGGGAGGGATGGGCGAGCTGAAGGAAGGGCTGCAGGAGCAGAGGGGTCTGTGCATCTGGTTTGGGAGCAGCAGAGGGGCAGAACCCAAGGGGCTGCAGGCAAGATGGTGGAGAATGAAGCACAATGGGACAGCCTGTTTGGGATGGTTCCCCCATGGCAGCTGGTGGGGCGGTCACTGGCCTTCCTGTGGGCAAGGTGGGTGGGTTTGAGTGTGCATCCCTATGTACCTCCTCCTGGCATGTGCCCCCCCCCCCCCCTCCACTTTGGCTTCCTCCATGCTCCAGGGAGGAGGAGATGTGGTGGGTGGGACCTGTGAGGTCCTTAGAACCTCGTGGAGGTGGCCCTTCCCCACAGACCCACCAGCTGACCATCCATCCCCACCACACTCAGCATCCCTTCTGCACTCACCCCTTCCCATGGGGATGCTCCCTGAGGCAGGGAGGCCCCCCGCCCCATCCCCCATTGCTCTGGAGGAGACAGTTTGGGAGATGCCTTGCGTGGGACGAGATGGGAAGGGCTTGAGCTCTGGCTGCAAGTGGGAGCCATGTGTGTGCAGGGGTGCAGGCAGGGACAGGGGGGTGCAGGCAGGGACAGGGGTGCAGGCAAGGGAAAGGAGGTGCAGGCAGGGACAGGGGTGCAGGCAGGGATGGGGGGTGCAGGCAGGGACAGGGGTGCAGGCAAGGGAAAGGAGGTGCAGGCTGGGACAGCGTGCAGGCAGGGATAGGGGGTGCAGGTAGGGACAGGGGTGGAGGCAGGGATGGGGGAGTCCAGGCAGGGCTCAGGGGGTGCAGGCAGGGACAGAGGTGCAAGCAGGGATGGGGTGCAGACAGGGACAAAGGGCTAAGACAAGGATGGGGAGTACAGGCAGGGATGGGATGCAGGCAGGGACAGGGGTGCAGGCAGGGGAAGGAAGGTACAGGGGGTGCAGGCAGGGATGGGGTGCAGGCAGGGGCAGGGGCGCAGGCAGGGACAGGGGATGCAGGCAGGGACAGGGGGTGCAGGCAGGGGGAAGCAGGCAGGGCTCGGAGGGTGCAGGCAGCTGGGGTGCAGGCAGGGGCAAGGGGTGCAGGCAGGGACAGGGAGGGGCAGGCAGGGGGAAGCAGGCGACACTCAGGGGGTGCAGGCAGGGACAGGGAGTGCAGGCAGGGACAGGGGGTGCAGACAGGGACAGGGGTGCAGGCAGGGACGGGGTGCAGGCAGCAGCAGGAGTGCAGGCAGGGGCAGGGGGTGCAGGCAGGGGCAGGGAGGTGCAAGCAGGGGCAGGGGTGCAGGCAGGGGCAGGGGGTGCAGGCAGGGGTAGCAGGGGGCTCGGAGGGTGCAGGCAGCTGGGGTGCAGGCAGGGGCAGGGAGGTGCAGGCAGGGGTAGCAGGGGGGCTCAGGGGTGCAGGCAGGGGCAGGGAGGTGCAGGCAGGGGCAGGGAGGTGCAAGCAGGGGCAGGGGTGCAGGCAGGGGCAGGGGTGCAGGCAGGGGCAGGGGGTGCAGGCAGGGGTAGCGGGGGGGCTCAGGGGTGCAGGCAGGGACAGGGAGGTGCAGGTAGGGGCAGGGAGGTGCAGGCAGGGGCAGGGGTGCAGGCAGGGGTAGCGGGGGGGCTCAGGGGTTGCAGGCAGGGGTAAGGGGTGCAGGCAGGGGCAGGGGGTGCAGACAGGGGTAGCAGGGGGCTCAGGGGGTGCAGGCAGGGGCTCAGGGGTGCAGGCAGGGGCAGGAAGGTGCAGGCAGGGGTAGCAGGGGGCTCAGGGGGTAGTGGTGGGGCTCAGGGGGTGCAGGCAGGTGGAAGCAGGGGGCTAAGGGGGTAGCAGGGGGCTCAGGGGGTAGCTGGGGGGCTCAGGCGGTGCAGGCAGGGGTAGCTGGGGACTCAGGGGGTAGCAGGGGGCTCAGGGGGTAGCTGGGGGCTCAGGGGGTAGCAGGGGGCTCAGGGGGTATCAGGGGGCTCAGGGGGTAGCAGGGGGGCTCAGGGGGTAGCAGGGGGCTCAGGGGGTAGCTGGGGGGCTCAGGGGGTAGCAGGGGGCTCAGGGGGTAGCAGAGGGCTCAGGGGGTAGCAGGGGGCTCAGGGGTATCAGGGGGCTCAGGGGGTAGCTGGGGGCTCAGGGGGTGCAGGCAGGGGTAGCAGGGGGCTCAGGGGGTATCAGGGGGCTCAGGGGTAGCAGGGGGCTCAGGGGGTAACAGGGGGCTCAGGGGTAGCAGGGGGGCTCAGGGGGTAGCAGGGGGCTCAGGGGGTAACAGGGGGCTCAGGGGTAGCAGGGGGCTCAGGGGGTAGCTGGGGGCTCAGGGGGTAGCTGGGGGCTCAGGGGTAGCAGGGGGCTCAGGGGGTAGCTGGGGGCTCAGCGGTAGCAGGGGGCTCAGGGGGTAGCTGGGGGCTCAGGGGGTAGCGGGGGGCTCAGGGGTAGCTGGGGGCTCAGGGGGTAGCTGGGGGCTCAGGGGTATCAGGGGGCTCAGGGGGTAGCTGGGGGCTCAGGGGGTAGCGGGGGGCTCAGGCGGTGCAGGCCGCGGCCTCGCCCGCAATGCGCTCTCGCCGCCGCCAGGTGGCGCCGCAGCGTCACCGCCCGCAGCTCCGCCGGGGCCGGGCCGGGCCGGGGGCGGCAGCGCCGGGACGGGACAGGACGGGGGGTGGTACCGGGTGGGCTCCGGGATGCGGCACCGCGGCGGGGACCCGGAACCGGGTACTGGGCGGGGGGGCGGGGGAGGGTGGAGGGAGGGGTGGTGGTGGTACCGAGACGGGCAGCGGAATGGGCTACAGGATATTGGGATGGGGGGTGGGGGGGTGCCCTCTCCACAGGGCAGGAGAAGGGATGGGTGAGACGCCCTGAGAGTTCTGTGCTGCAAATGAGGGGCAGATGGGTTGGAAACACTGAGCATCCCAAACTGGGATGGGATCGGGAAGGTGACTGCAGTGGGCAGTGATCCTGCTGCAACTGAGTCTCCTGAGCCCCCAGGGGCACTGGCTGCTGCAGCAGGGAGGGGGGCACTGGCCCTGGACATGGCAGAGTGGTCTGAGCTTCTCCTGTGCAGCCTGTCCTGCCAGGAGCCGTCCTGTGCGGTCATCAGCACTTGGGAAAGATGCTCTGGGAGGTTCCTGCAGCTTCACACCAAAGAAAACCCAGCAATAAGCCATGGGAGATGATGGCTCTTCCCCCCCACCAGGAACTGAAAATGTGGTGCCTCATAACAGTCTCAGCAGGTCTGCCAGGCACAGCCGCTTGCAAATCCATGGATTTAACCCTTGCATGGAGGGGAAGCAAGCAGGAGCAGCCTGCGTTTGGGATAACGTTCTAGACTGAGGTTGAAACACATCAGTTCCTAAATACAACACACAGTTTGGCTTCAGTGGGGTGCTTGGGTCGCTCCTTAACTAAGGCTGTTCCAGGTGGGAGTTAAACATTTCCCTTAGTGTCCATTTGCCCGGTTTAAATTGTAACTGTTGTGGCAGTGGAGGGTGTTTGCTGCTGGAATTGCTGCAGACCAGAGCTGGCTCAGCCCTGGGGCAGGGTCTGCCTGCAGGACCCAGGTCTGAGAGTGGTGTCTCCTTTAGCAGGCAGAGAGATCATCTTCCTGCTTCTTCAGTAACGAAGCAGTTTGGAGGCTGAAGAAGCAGGAAAGCTTGACATCGTTTCTCAATCCGAGACCTAGAGGCTTGAGCACGGGATCTGCTTGTTCTCCAGTCCTGAAGGATGTGATAATTAAGGAAGAGACCGTTCTGTTCAGGAGTAGTAGTTAATGGCAACGTCTCCTGAAGGCACTGGTTTGCTTGGCAGTCTTTTTCTCTCATATCCAGCATATGCATCAAATATATCTCACAGATACATTAATTCTACATTTAATGGCATTTTAAATCCCATCTTCTGTTCCAGGCCAGACTCATGGAGAATCCTGGACTTTTTGCTTAAAACAAACACTCTTCTAACTACTCTGCATTAGAAGCCTGAATACTGAATACTTGTTTCCTCTATTTTTCCCTTTCCTGGCTTTCTCCCCCCTAACTTGTAGGTAGGGTAAACAACAAACTTTGGGCTTGCCCTGGCTGTAAAGCATTTGGAAATGACTGGGCAACAGTGTTGTTGTTGTTAACATAGGTGGGGGGGTAGGTAGGGGGATCTGGGCATTTGGAATGTGAAAAGATTCAGCTGACCTAGTGTGTCTCAAATCCTAAAGCCTGATGGGGTCAAAGGGGCAGGGAGCTTCCCAGCAGGAAAACAACAGACCAGGTTCATAGGTGGCTCTAATCGTCTCCCCGGGTCTCACTGGGAGAGGCTGATTCCTGCTGCAGGAGGAACCTGCTTCTCTCCACCGAACCCACACGGACCCAGGATGCCTTCATGGACATCTCCTAAGGAGCATTTCTTGCCCTGCTTTCCTGAGGGTGGGATGGGGTTGGGATCTATGGCATCGAGCCCTCTTCCCTCCCTTCCTGGCTGCCTGCAGGAAGGACGAGCAGTGAAGGTGGGAGGAAACCCAGAGAGCTGCCGTGCACGAGGGTGGAGAGGGGAAGCACACCCTCAGTGTAGGCTGAGGCTAATTCTGCAATCCATCCTCCCTTCATGCTGTGCCCAGACACCAGTTTTGGGCCTGTAGTTCCATGGATCCAAGGTATTTTTAGAGCAGGCTTAGATGCAGGAACGCAGGTCTCCAGTTGGGATGCTCCAAGGTCTTCCAGCTCCCCTGCCAATGGCCTAGGAGGGTGTTGGAGGTCCTGTGTCACCCATGAGCCCATGCAGATATCTTAGGGTGTCTCAGCTGGCATAAGACACCAGTGTTGGGGTAGAGCCCTTTCTATTTGTTAAGCTGATTTGCTGGTGAAATAATACAAAACAAACCCTTTATTTTTTTTTTTTAACCCAAAATGAGATTTATCTCCCAAATCTGAAAGAAAAAAAATGTCTTGATGTCCACTTCACTGCTGCTGGTGACTTGAGCCAGACAGGGGATGGGTGTGGGAGAGATGGGAACGACATCAGTGTGAGGAAAGGGAACCAGGCAGGAGTGTGGTACTGTGCACAGCTGCACAGCTGGGGATGCTGAGACTGAGGGTCTCTGAGACCTATGGTCCGAGGGCCTAAGAGAAAAGCTCTACTGGTCTCACAGAAATGGTCTGATAAATCCTGTGCATCGATGGAGAAATGCAACTGCCAGTTACTCCTTTGCACGCTCGAGTGAATCCACCAGGAATTTCACTCCTGCTTGGGTGTCCTCAGGCCAGACAGTGAGCAGGAGTCACCCACACCAGCAAACGCCTCCATCCCATCAGCAGTTAAGTGTCCAAGGCTGGAACAAGCTGTGCACGACAGCCGCAGGGAAACAAGACCAACTCCTCCTGGTGCTTGTTCAGCGTCTGACTCAAGTCACGCTGGGGCTTGGCTGCTGCCAGCAAAGGTGTGGGAAAGGGACTGGGAAGAGGAGGCTACTGGTATTTCAGGGTCGTGGCAGCGAGAACCGGTTCCCCACCAGGGTCACGAGCGTGCCTGTGATTTGTCACCAGCGATTTGCATGACAACCTATAGAAGGCCAACAAAACATCAGCTGCTGCGGCCCACGGCTGGGAGGCAGAAACTGTTGACTCTGCTTTCTGTAAACTCCCCTGCACCTCTCACCTCCCGTGAACTGCCAGGGGAGCCCAGGGCAGCGGCTTCAATGGCTGACGCCGGCTTTTTGTCTGCGCCGGCGGCGCTGGAAGCTGGAGCTGCCGTGGGATGAGGTGCAGGAGAGGCGGGTGGTTGCCTGCTCTCCTCTCAGGTGCAGTTTGGTGCTGAGGGGGGGAGAAAGGTGGGGCTCGGCGCTGAGGGTCTGGAGGACGCACGCCTGGTGTGGGCCTAGCTGAGGAGCGCAGTGGGACTGAGGGGATGATACTGAGTCTGGCCCTTGGTGGCCTCAGAAAAGACCTTTCCTGGTTTGAGATGTCCTCCTGAAATTCTTATGTGTTACAGACAATTAGATATTCTCAATATTCTAGGGAACTATTCCCATTATTATGAGAAATAATATATTCCCTGATGTGCCCCTGGACTGGGCACTGGTGAGGCTGCACCTCGAGTGCTGGGTCCAGTTCAGGGCTCCTCACCATCAGAAGGACATTGAGGTCCTGGAGCAAGTCCAGAGAAGGGCAACCAGGCTGGGGAAGGGGCTGGAGGGCAAATCCTCTGAGGAGCAGCTGAGGGAGCTGGGGGTGTTGAGCCTGGAGAAGAGGAGGCTGAGGGGAGACCTTCTCCCCACCTCCCCTGCCCTGCCAGGAGGGTGCAGAGAGGTGGGCGATGGTCTCTTCAGCCAGGGGACAGGAGATGGGACAAGGGGCAATGGGCTCAAGCTGCCCCAGGGCAGGGTCAGCTCAGCTGGGAGGGCAAAGTTCTTCCCTGGCAGAGTTGTCAGGGCCTGGCACAGGCTGCCCAGGGAGGGGGCTGAGTCCTCACCCCTGGGTGTGTTTAACAGAGGGGAGATGAGGTGCTCAGGGATCTGGTTTAGCACAGGACAGGAACGGTTGGACTCGAAGATCTTAAAGGTCTTTTCCAACCTTGTGATCCCGTGATTCTGTGATATTATATGATTTATCAAGACCTCTGCCAAACCCTCTCATCCCACAAGAGTCAGCCAGTGGATGCCAAAGACATGCACAGACAACAATTTAATGCTGAAGGTGGAAGGTAGAAATGTCTTTATATATGTTGGATGTATTTTAGCTACTCAGGGCTGTCAGATACATTTTCTTTGAGCATTATGAGTGATTCTGGTTCTCCCAGTGCCTGAGGTCTGATTGATGGATAAATCCTTTGTGAGGGGGCTTGTGGGGAGGGAAACTTTACCCGACTGCTTTTTTGACTGATTATATGCTTCAGTGAGCTCATTTAATTAATAGAAGCCCAAATACCTTAAAAACTAAAGCACTGGTCTCCTCAGGTAGGGATATCTTCAGATTCACAGAATGAATCACAGAATAATATAGGTTGGCAGGAACCTCTGGAGATCATCTAGTTCAACCCCTGCCAGAGCAGAGTCACCTTGAGCAGGCTGCACAAGACAGCACCCAGGATCAGGGGGTTTGAATGTCTCCAGAGATGGAGACTCCACATCCTCTCTGGGCAGCCTGGCCCAGGGCTCTGGCACCCTCCCAGCAAGGAAGTTCCTCCTCAGGTTTATGTGGGACTTCCTCTGGTCCAGTTTGTGCTCATCACTCTTTGTCCTGTCCCTGGACGCCACTGAACGAAGACTGACCCATCCTCCTGACCCCACCCCTCAAGGATTTCTCAGCATTGATAAGATCCCCCCTCAGCCTTCTCTTCTCCAGGCTAAAAAGTCCCAAGCCCCTCAGCCTCTCTTCATGAGAGAGATGCTCCAGTCCCCTCAGCATCTCTGTAGCCCTTTGTTGTCCCCTCTCCAGTAGCTCCCTGCCCTTCCTGATCCTGGGAGCCCAGCACCACACACGCTATTCCAGAGGAGGCCCTCCCAGGGCAGAGCAGAGGGGCAGGGGAACCTGTTTCCCTTCCCACGTTTTCTCCCCAGTGCCTTTGGCTGACCAGTGTCCTCCCAGGGCGGCCGCAGCCGGAGATGCCACAAGGTTTCACGCTTCCCTTTTCATCCGAGCACCCACAGGTAATTTACCTGGGGTTTCTGAGGCCAGGCCTGCATGTGGATAATTCCCAAGGCAAGCAGGCACAGACTCGCTGAGCTCAGGGCCAGGAGGGACAGTCTCCTCTGATGCCCTCTCCTACCCAACCCAAGGGACCGCGCCCAGTAATCCCCGTACAATGTCCACCGCTCCCACTACAGAAGCCTCCAGAACACACACACACACACACACAAAGGCACAGCTTTGATTAAAGGCTGCAGCTGACGAGGAATCCACCGCAGCCCCAGGTCCCACACCTTTAATCACCTCCACTGGTAAACACTCGCAACCGAATTTGTCCGCCTTTGATGTCCTGCCACTCATCCCTCTGTTCCTTGATAACTCCTCATCAAATCCCTGTGCCCCCCAGACAGTGAATAGAAGGAGATTCATTCGGGGCTGGTCGTGTAGGAAAGTCCAGCCCTTCCTGAAGTCCGATCGCTCCTGGGAGGATGAGTCGCTTGGGAGAGGTAACCACACTTGTTCTTTATTTAGAGGTGGAGGAATCGATTCCCCATCGCCTCGCTCTCCTGTGACTCATCGTCTGACCCTGGCAGCTCCCAATGCCTTTTCCAACAGCTTGTGAGGATCCAGAAATGGATGGAATACACCATTAAGGAAGGATTTCAGCTGGTGGGATTGCAAAGTGCCCCCCCCCCCCCCCCCCCAATACGGGCTCAGAACTTGGGTGGGAGCAGAGCTGGACTAGGTGATGCTTGTAGGTCCCTTCCAGCTGAACTGTTCTCAGCAAGTGCCGATGATACAAAGCTGGGAGGAGTGGCTGACAGGCAGGACACTGAGCTGCCATCCAGAGAGACCTGGACAGGCTGGAGAGCTGGGCAGGGAGAAACCAGGTGAGGTTCAACAAAAGCAAGTGGAGAGTCTGGCCCCTGGGAAGGGATAACTGCTGGGATCAGGACAGGCTGGGGGTGACCTGCTGGAGAAGAGCTCTGAAGAGAAGGACCTGGGGGTGCTGGTGGGTGACAGGGTGGCCATGAGCCAGCAGTGTGCCCTGGGGGCTGAGAGAGACAATGGGATCCTGGGGGCATCCGGAGGAGTGTGGGCAGCAGGTGACAGGAGGGGATCCTCCCCCTCTGCTCTGCCCTGCTCAGGCCCCACCTGGAGTGTTGTGGCCAGTTCTGGGCTCCCTGGGATCAAACAGACAGGGATCTCCTGGAGAGAGTCCAGAGGAGGCTACAGAGATGCTGAAGGGCCTGGAGCATCTCCCCTGTGAGGAAAGGCTGAGAGACCTGGGGCTGCTCAGCCTCGAGAGAAGAAGACTAAGGGGGCACCTTATTAATGTTTATAAATATCTTAAGTATGGGATGCAGGGGGACAGGGGCAGCCCCTTGTCAGTGTCTGTGGGGACAGGACAAGGGGCGATGGCCTTAAGTTGGAGCACAGGAAGTTCCACACCAATCTGGGGAAGAACTTTTCCCCAGTGAGGGTGTGGGAGCCCTGGGACAGGCTGCCCAGGGGGTCTGGAGTCTCCTTCTCTGGAGAGATTCAAGACTCGTTTGGACGCCTCCCTGTGCAATATGAGCTGGGGAGCTGCTTTGGCAGGGGGGTTGGACCTGACGATCTCTTGAGGTCCCCTCCAGCCCCTACAATTCTGTGATTCTGTTCTAATCCAGAACCCCAAATTTCATTGTTTCTCAGGAGATGCTGAGGATTTTGAGGTGCTTCCTCAAACAGTTAGGAGTGCCTTGCAAACATCACGGGCTTCTGGTCAATAGGTGTTTTTTATTCACCTCCAGGACCTGGAAGATGCTGACCAAGGTTTGAGTCGGCTGTTGTTCTGACTGTATGCACCTCAGCCCATGTGAACGATGCCCAGCTGAGGAACATGGGTTTATTATGCAGAAATTAAACATCATCTGCTGGAAATTATATTATCTGGAGCCTAAAAGCAAGGCTTTCCTTTCGAGAAAGTAGTTTCCCCTCTGTGGAGTGCACTTAATTGTGCTGCTGTCCCTCTTTAATTAGGATAACTTAGAAATTATGTTAAATTAAGCATATTCTTCCAGCAGCAGGAGAAGAGGGGACACTGGTGTAACTGCAGAGTGAAGGCCTCTGCCTGTTCATTCCCACTCCCACTCCATAGACCTGCAAACTTTTATTCATAGGAGCAAAGCTAAAGGGAGACGAGCTCAGTGTCTTCCCAGATTTTACTGTTGCTTCCGAAGCAAAGGGAATGTCCTCACTCAGTGTAGGGAGGAACCATGGGAAAACATCTCCTTGTGTCCCATCCCTGGGGGAGAACAGTAGAGTCCTGGCACACAGGAAAGTCAGGATGCTGTTGGAGCATCCTTGCCCTCGGCTCTCCAGCTGGGTTGGAGAACCACTGTGCTATAGTGACATATTAGAAAAGCGAGTTTATTTTACAGCCAGAGCTCTAAAAACGGCTTTTTTTATTATTCCTTATAGCATTTGGGTGAGTTTTTAGGAAAAAGCATGGGCAGGTAGAGCTTGTAGCAAAATGGGGTGTGGTCTTCAGTGCTCCCACCCATGTATGCATGCCTCCCCCATCACCATGAGGGATGTACCAGAGAAACACATCCCTTCCCAGCAACCAGGAGCTGGCTTCTTGTCTAAGCTGGGAAACCAAATAGCAGCTGTGTGAGTCCAAATATTTATGGGACAGCTGTGGACATGGTTTGATTTGCAGCTCTATCACGGCAGTTCTCCTTCAGCTGCCTTTTTCTTACCAAAAACCTGGGAAATGGGTAACCCAGAGGTGCTGGTGATGAAGGGAGAGGCAGGAGAGGGGAGAAGGGATGTGAACTTCAAGTTGAGAAACCCATGGCCGTTGGTGGGTTTGCCATCAGGATTCTGGAGCTCACTCTTGCCCTTGGCTGATGAGGGTATGGAGGCTCCTGGTGATCCTCATGTTCTTGGGAAAGCCCAGCCCAGCCTCCCGAAAGCCATCCTCCAGACACAGAGCTCCTCCTGTCTCCCCCAGTCAGCACACTGGGATGGTTCAAGAGGGTTTTGGGTAAGACAACCTGATTTAGCTAAAGCCCATACTCCGTGTGCAGCACAATGAAAAGCTGCTCACCACCCTGGAGATGCAGGGAGCCCTGGATACTGCTTGTTAATGGATGTTGTAAATGCCTCAGTTTCCCTTCTAGGTGTTAGCCATGGTGTAGGGTGTCCAGTGAGACTTTTGGGGGAAGATCTAGGAAGAAAAGAGAGGTGAGAGGTGAGATACGTCTGGTGAGAGCAGCGAAGGACACTAAAGGGTGGGGGGAGGAGGCTGTTTTCTGGGCAGCAGCCTTGGGAAACCAACCAGACGGTCCTATGGCAGGGTGATGCCAAGACACCGGCTGAAGGGGTGGTGGCCAGCAGCACCTGGGGGGGATGGGGAGGCAGGAGGCTCCCCCAGACCTTCTGGTCCTTCAGGACCCAGAGCTGCAGGGACATGCCCCAGCTCACAGGGAGGGAAAACGTCAGTGAAAAGATCCCTCACCACCTCTGTTATCTCAGACTTGATGTATTTTGGGGGGCAAATTAACAGAATTCTTGCTCCTAGCCACCCAAATTTTTAAGCTGTGCCTATCCTGGAGGGGTAGAGGGCCAGTCAATACATACATGTTTCTGTCCTGGCACGGTTCATGTCACCCTGCCCTGCTCTGCTCCCCAGAGGCCACCGCGTGACGCAGTATCTGCCGTACTCCCGGCGCGCTTGTGGCTCGACACTGTTATCTCTCTCATTTTCCCCCACCAAAACCAGGAGCGTGCCAAACACATTCTCCCCAAAACCCTTCTGCACTGGGCAGGGGATGAAAATGTTCCCCTACTCCTCCCCAGTCACTTTACCAGGGAAGCAAAGGGGTCTAGGCCGGGTTGCCAGCTGGGGAAGGGAGGGGAGGACTTCAGCCAGGTTTATTTTCCACTGGAGCGATGTGATAAGGAGCAAAGCCGGCCTGAAGATAAGCTTGTTTGTTTTATTAGCGGACCAAGGCTGAATCCTGGGCTCCTGCCGTTGCTCTGCCTGACCTGACCTGCTGCAGTGTGGGAGCCACAAGCTGCCTTGCCCAGAGTAGGGTTTTATGATGTGGCCGAGGTCTGTCATTCCATCGCCTGGAGATGCCTGGTGGGGAGAAGGATGAAAGGCTCAGGTGCTCTGAAACGTCACGTCTCCTGGGTGGAGGCAGGCGAGTCCTTCCCCACAAGAGAACAGAGCCTGAGCAACCCTGATGGTTTCTCTGTTGCATGTAATACACACTCTACTTATCAGACAAAATTACCTGATTTCATCCATGCTTCATGGGTGCTGGAGTGATGTTTGCTGCCAAGCCTCCTTCCTGTTTGTGGTGGCTCCGCTGGTAGGCAGAGAGGAGGGAGGATTTGGGCGTGGGGGGTAAAGGGAGGATCTCCATACCAGCAGGTGAGTCAGGGCCAGGAAAGGCACCATTAGAAGATGCATGGGAGATAACAGAGGGTGCAGAAAGGTGACTGCAGGGGATGTGGGCTCCCAGGAGCAAGAGAAGCAAGAAGCTGGGTTGCTGGTATGTGATGAAAGGTGTGTGATGAAAGGTGTGTGATGAAAGCCTCCTTGGTGGGCTCTGTGCTCTTCTTCCCCACCAGTTATTCCTGGAGTAACACAGGATCAGGCAAGGAAGCTACCACCACTCCGAAGGAGACGAGGCACAAGACAGTAACACCCTGAGGCACTTCTCATTTTCCCAAAGAGGAAGATTTTCTCCTAAGACTTTGTCCCGAGCACCAGAGAAAGATGTTTCATGAGTCCTTGGATGTTCTGTCAGGCCTTGCTAACCCGGGGCTGTTGGCAGCTCTACAAACACGGGTGGTGGTTTACGCTTGGTGAAAGCTGCTGCACAAAGTACTCCACCCATTAGCTGTACCCATTTCAGGGGAGAAAAACTGAAGCTGGTAACTGAAGGCTTTCATTTGTTATCACCAGTGACAGAGCCAAGGTCATCCAGCCCCACTGAGACATGCTGCCTTCCACCCTTCTCCAAGGGCTGGGCTACCAATCCCACAGTGACACCTGCCCTGGCTGCAGTAGAGTCAGCTCATGTAGTGCCGCCATCACAGCTCAGAGTGGTGGCCAGACATGTCCCTTCAGCCTTTTTTCTAATTAAAAGTAATCAGAGTGCTAGATCAGCCCTGAGAAAAGAAGACTGAGAGGGGATGTTTATCAATGGTTATCAATATCTGAAGGGTGGGACACAGGGGGACATGGGCAGCCTCTTCTCAGTGTCTGTGGGGACAGGACAAGGGGCGATGGCCTCAAGTTGGAGCACAGGGAGTTCTGCAACAACATGCAGAAGAACTTCTTCCCAGTGAGGGTGAGGGAGCCCTGGGACAGGCTGCCCAGGGGGTGTGGAGTCTCCTTCTCTGGAGAAATTCCAGCCCTGTCTGGACACCGACCTGTGTGACCTGTCCTAGGGACCCTGCTTTGGCAGGGCGGTTGGACCTGATGGGCTCTGGAGGTCCCTTCCAACCCCTACGATTCTGTGATTCTGTGATTATGTGATGTCCATGTTTCCTCCAGAACCATCTCATAGTCTTCCTCTTGATACTGATTCATTCCAGGTAGCCTTTTGAGGATACAGTTTGCTTAAAAGGCAACAGTGTCAATTAAAGTGCCTGCCCAGAAAATAATGCTGAGCCAACTATGAGCCAACTCATAGAATCATAGAGTCACAGAAAGGTTTGTGCTGGACTAGAGGTCCCACCCACCCCCCACTCCCCTTCCATGGGACATCTGTAAGGAGATCAGATTTCTCAGCAGCCTGTCCAACCTGACGTTAAAAGTTTCCAGGTGTGGGGCATCTACCACCTCTCAAGGTACCCTGTGCTAGGGTTTCAGGATTCTCAGCACAAAACCCTGAATCCACCCTCTCTCAGTGTAAACCCCTCGCCCCTTGTCCCACTGCCACAGACCCTACTAAAGAGTCTGTCCCCACCTTTCTTATCAGCTCCTTTTAAATACTGAACGGCAGCTACAAGGTATCCCTGGGGAGTCAAACTGGAAGAGCACCTTGTTGCTGTCCTCCCTCCAGCACCCTGGGTTTTCCGCAGCCTTGGCCAAAGCCAATGAAATCCTCCTGCTTCCTTCTCCCACCCCACTGAGAAGTGATTCCCTTTCAGTGCACCCCTCCAAACAGCATCTAATGCTATTAATATCCACAATAAGGGATTATGAGGAAAAAAAATCCCATTTGAAGGCAGAGAAAGAGAGAGATACCTCCGGGTTGCTGGAGTATCTCCTGGCCAGCCCTGCCCCTGCAAAACACACTTGCTGACAGCTAATTTGACTCCATTTTCCAGAAAACCCTGAGTTATTGATGTCCCTCATCAATAGGGATAGAGATGCTTTCTGTCACCCAAGGAGGCATCTGACAAGGTCTGCCTTGCCTGGTGTGGAAGGACATCCTCCATCACCCACACCAAGTCCTTGCGATGGCTCTGCCAGCCCTTGGCTCGGCCTCCTCAGCAGCTGGGCCTTTGCAAAGGCCCATGGCGTTTCCTCAGGGCTAGACCAGTGTCAATCCTTTAAATCAGTGATTTGTTCTCACCCAGGTTATCGTATTTGTTTGCTTAAAGGCCTCTTTAATCCAAAGACACAGTTGTGAATTAAGTCAGGGGAGGAAAGGAGTGAATTACGTCCTGGTATCCCATTATCCAGCTGATTTCTGCGAGACGCAGGAAATCAGGGATATTATTTTATCAGAGGAGGCCAAGGAGAAAACCTGAACGTTCTGCCTTAGCTCTCCTCACCTGCCCTATGGAAAGCCACATCGGAGCTGTATTTCAAGCTGCCTGCAGCGCAGCGGCCTTCGCAAGCCCAGCTCTCCAGGACCCCAGGCCCATCCTGCTCCAGACTCGAATACCAGTGAGTTTGGCCTTGACTTGAAAACAGCCCTGGCACCGATGGATACAAATGCCCTTCTAAAAATAACCGGGAAGTGTGGGAAGGAGCCTTGTCCCCACACTCAGCATTCCAAAAACAGCTTCTCCTCTTTGCCATAGCCAAGCATTGCTGCACCTGTCAGCACCCTGCTCTCAAATCTTTATTTATTATCTATCTATCTATCTATCTATCTATCTATCTATCTATCTATCTATCTACCCATTTTATATAGATATTTCTGTATTTTTATATATACACTTTATATAGATAATTTTATATATAGATATTTTTATATATTTGTCTACATTTTTTAATATATTTTATATTGCAGCCTGGCTGCAAAGCTGGAGGGCAGCTGCAGTGATGGGGCATGAATGTGGCAAAAGAAATGGTACAAAGCTGTCAAGGCTCTCTCACATATTTTAATCTATTTTCTATATATTATATATAGAAAAAATATTTTATGTATTTTATATGTATTATACAGTATATATAGAAAATATATTTTATCTATCTTATATATTGTTATATATATTGAAAAATATATTTATCTATTTTGTATATTATATATTTTATATATTGCAAAATGTTTTTATCTGTTTTGTATATTATATATTACAAATATATTTTATCTATTTTATATTTATTGTATATTATATATATTTCAAAAAGTATATCTATATAAAATAGATAAAAATACATGAGAGAGCCTTGACAGCTTTGTACCATTTCTTTTGCCATGCTCATGCCTACCACTGCAGCTGCCCTCCAGCTTTGCAGCCAGGCTGCCTCACCCCACAAGTTTTGGGTGGAGGAAGCCCCACATCCAATGCCACTGGCTCCCCAGGCACGGACAGACGTCTCTGCGCTCAGGAAGGAGGGCAGAGCCGACGCTCACGCTCTGTGAGGAGGGGAATAAAGACCTTGCCTGTCTCCGGTCTTCTACAGTAGGTCTATTATTTGGGTTTTTAAAGGAGATCTATTTGCTTTCAGCTCAACCGCAGCCCGGTCGGAATAATGATCTCACTGACTCCGGCAGGAAGATCCTGGAGCCAACTGTTTCAAGGGTTTCTTTTCCTGCAGGAGCCTCGGACGGAGAATCATAGAATCACAGAATCACAGGCTGGTCTGGGTTGGAAGGGACCCCAAGGAGCACAGAGCTCCAACCCCCTGCCACAGGCAGGGACACCAACCTCCAGGCCTGGAGCTACACAAGGATGCCCAGGGCCCCAGCCAACCTGGCCTTGAACACCCCCAGGGATGGGGCACCCACCCCCTCTCTGGGCAGCCTGTCCCAGCCCCTCACCACTCTCTCTGGAAATAACTTCCCCCTAATATCTAATCTAAACCTTCCCTCCTTAATCCATTCCCCATTGTCCTTCTATTGTCTAAGCACTTGGTGGCCATGGAGGTGTTTTGCAGGTCGCTTCTTAGAAACCCACAGAGCTGTGCCTCTATGCTGGGAGCTATCCCCATTGTCCCACCCATTCCAGAAGAACTTGCTGAAGAAGAAAGGAATTCCCGTTTTGAGCACCTATTCCTATGTACAGCTGAGCATTCCACACAGGGGATGTGTAATTTGAGCAGAACACAGCAGGTTGAATTTTGCCTTCAGCTACACTCTGTGAAGCCCAGGTTTGCTCCAAGCTAGAGAGGGAACGCCAAGCTATCATCACACCCCAGCTACCAGCAAGGCACTTTGTAAACACTCTGTATTTCCCCTTCAAAGCTGCAGGTTCCCATCATCACTAAGCCATGTTAAAGGGTGAGGGCAGAGTTTGGCTCAGCAGCTTTTTCTTCACAGTCTGCACTCTGAAATACTCATCCCCAGATGCTCTTTCCATCTCTTACTGTTCTCTTGGGACAAAAATCACCTAATTACAGAATCGTAGGGGTTGGAAGGGAGCTCCAGAGCTCATCAGGTCCAACCCCCCTGCCAAAGCAGGGTCCCTAGGACAGGTCACACAGGGAGACATCCAGATGGGGGTGGAATCTCTCCAGAGAAGGAGACTCCACACCCCCTGGGCAGCCTGTCCCAGGGCTCCCTCACCCTCACTGGGAAGAAGTTCTTCCCCAGATTGGTGTGGAACTCCCTGTGCTCCAACTTGAGTCCATCGCCCCTTGTCCTGTCCCCACAGACACTGAGAAGAGGCTGCCCATGTCCCCCTGTGTCCCACACTTAAATCTTGAGGCTGAAGCATTTCTCACTGGTGGTGGAGACCCACCAGTTCCCGCTGAACTGGGAGAAGGCTTGGGGAAGCTCTTAGCATCTTCTTAGAGATGCCCAGCACTCTCCCAGGAGCAGCCCTGAGACCGTGACGAGGGGGCTGCTTGCCTGGTTCCCAGCATCTTGCAGACTCCATGATTGGCAGCAGCGGGAGCCAGGCAGCCTGCCTCAGTTCCCTCTGCTGAGGTGATGGGGGAATTGCCTGACACTGACTCCCTAAATACTGGCTTTTAAGAAAGAGCCCATTTAATTTCCCAAGCACCGAGTCATCTTGCCTCATTTTCTGTGGCATATGGGCACCCAGAACCACAGCCACGGCGCCTTCTCCTCGAAAGGAGGAAATTTCCATCCCCTCCTCCATCCCAGGCTTTTCACAACTCCTCTCTTTTTTTTTCTTTTTTTTTTTTCTTTTTCCCCTTTAAGCAGAAACTCTCTCCTTTCCCAATTTCCCTCATTTCTAAGCTATGATGGGGTTAGAGCCAAGAGCAAGGAGGAGAGAAGGAGACCTGAGCCGTTGAGCACACACATCGGAAGCTCTGAGGCTGGAGCGGAGTTGCACCCGGATGGGGACAGGACCGGTAATTCTGCTTTGCTCTTTGGACCTGGAGCTGTGCCAGGGCCCTGATGAAATTCCCTATCTACTGTAAAGCTTTGCTTTCTTCCTGCTGGGACAGGTTAATTATGAATGCCAGGACCCGCGTGGCTGTGGAGCTTCAAACCCACGTGAGGGTGGCAGTGCTGGGGTGAGATGGAGAGGCAGAACCTTTCCCCTGCGATGCTTCCCAGCGCCCGCCCCACGTTTCCCTTTGGTCACCCTACTGTCCAAATTCCCCTCCACTCGCTGGGGGAATGGATTGAGCTCCCTCCCAGGCTCCTCGCAAACACCACGCTCTGTGGGGTGGGTCATTTTGTCCCCCAAAAACCTTGGAGTGGGGGTTGTGTGTCCTGATCCAGCACCTACCCCAGGCACCTGAGTCCCCCCAGCTGCCCTCCTGCATCCAGCCAGGCTATGGGCGAGCACCCAGGGTGCCTTGGTGGCATTTTGCATTGTCACCAGCTCAGGGGTGCCTTGAGCAGGCTGGGGCAGGAGCGGGATGCTCGGAAAGGTCCCACCACGTGGGGCCAGGACCTGGCGTGCCCACCCAGGAGCAGAACCTCATTCATGCCAGTGTGTTCACACCATGAATACCACTCCGGAAAGGGTGATTAGCTATTAATAAGTAGCTGAGGTGAATGGTTAATCAGGTTGAGGTTGACAATCCTGATCGTACCAGCATTCCAAAAAAAAAAAGCAGCTCATTAACACAAGAGTGGATCCCACCTTTTATTTCACACACACCCCCTTCAACCTTTCTGTCCCACACCAGGAGCATCCCTGGGAAATCCTTGTCCTGGGGTCTCAGCTTAGGGCCCCAAAGGGCTGGAGGGGATGCAGGGCAGCAACAAGGCGGAGGGCTGGAGGAGGAGATGAGCTGGAGGAATGGGATGCAGGCAGAGCCATTGTCTGCCCCGGCGAGCTCTGCGCGGCGGCTCAGCCTTCGCTGGGGTGATGTGATTGGCACCCAGATTAATAATTAAACCGCGGTGCGGCCGCAGATGCAAATGAGGAAACCCGGGGCAGCTCCCCTTGCTTAAAACACGGGGGAAACAACGGCGGAGTATAACAATAATAATCCGGAGCTAAATTAACAATGCGCTCTCCCAATTACAGCCGCCCGCCGGTGAATATGCGGTTGTCATGGCAACCTGCCCAGCAAAGGATACGGCCGGCCCAAAAATAAAGCACAGCAGGGAGGGAAATCTTTTGAATCCCGCTTTGCCTGTGGAAGTAGAATTAAGGTTCCCTCGGCGGCCAGACCCTTCTGGTTAATCGGTGGCTGTGGTTCTCCCGCCGATGTTCAATTAACACCATGATCCGTTTACCCCGGGGGGGAGGGGGGGGAAATGTCACCCCGCAGAAGGAGACGGGGAGTGACAAAGAACCTGTGGCAGGGATGCGGGTGATGCTCCAAATGGAGCCCAAGGAACGAGAGGAGAGGGATGGTTAGGGGGGCTTGGTGTGTCTGAGAGACCAGCGGGGTAAGGTTAGGGGGTGGTGGTGGGGGGTCTTTTGAGGGGCTTTGGAGGGATAGCAACAAAGAATGCGTGGTGGGGAAGCGGGTGATGCCCCAAGTGCAGCCCAAGGAGCAAGAGGAGAGGGGTGGTTGGGTGGGTTGGTGTGTCTGAGGGCCTGGTGGGGTAAGGATAGGGGGTGAGGGGGGTCATTAGAGGGGCTTTGGAGGGATGTTGGCGCTACTTTGGACAGGTCTGAGGGAGCCTGCTGGACGTGGCTGGCTAGGAGGGGGTAGAAAAGGAGCGTGAATTCTGGCCTTTGACATTTTGGGGGGGCAGAGTTGGGGGACGTTTGTATGGAAAATGCTCCCCGCATCTGCCTCCCGAACACAGCCCGAGCTCCCTGCCGGCTCCGGGGTAAGGGGGGGGTCTGTGGGCTGCATCCCTGAGGGGTCCGGCCCGGTGGTGGTAAAAGGAGACCCTGAAAAGCAGCGCTCAGCCGGGGGCGGGGGGGTCGGGGATGAGGTGGGGGGCCCTCACCGGCAATAAACACCTCTGGAAACCGAGTGGGGCGCGGCAGAGCCCCTCGGGCTGCTGGCGGGGAACGGGATGCGGCCCCGGCGGGGCTGACAGGCCAGGCTGCGGGGCGCCGGACTACATCTCCCGGCAGGGCCGGCGGCGGGGGCCGGGCCGGGCCGGGCGGGGCGGGCGCGTCACTCTCCGGCCGCCCCGGCCCGTCCCTCCGCCGGAGCCGGAGCCGGAGCCGGGTTTCTCCTCCCGGGCGGGCGGCGCCCCTTGTCTGTGTGTCTCTGTGTGTCTGCGTGTCCTACCCCGGCCCCCTCACCTCGCCGCGGCGCCCATGAGCCTCCCGGCGGGGGTCTGACACCGCCCGGCACCGCAGCACGGTAAGGCCGGAGAGGGGGGGGCGATGACACAGCAGCCGGTGCGGCGGGAAGGGGGGGGGGGGAAGAGGGGGAAGGGAGGGGAGGGGGGGAGCGGGGAGGGGGGAGGGGGGGGGCGCGTCCGCCTTTTGTCTCCCTCGGAAATAATAAGAACCCCACGCGTGGGTGCGCATGGGCTGCGGGGAGCGGAGCGGGGCCGGCCGGGCCGCCCGGCGCTCAGCCCCGCACATGGAGCCGGGACGGGGATTTGGCTTGGGTGAGAGCGGGACGTGAGCGGCCTCGGCCCGTGGGGTGCCCATCCCTCGTCCTGCGTGGATTTTGAGGTGGGGGGAGGTGATTTTTCCCGCTCTGCTGCCCGCGGGAAGGGCGGTAACAGGGGGCGGCGAGGGGCCGGGGATGGGGTCGGGTGCAGGGCTCGGGGGTGGGTATGGTGTTTGGGTTTGGGTACCCGACTGGGGTTTGGGTATGGTGTTTGGGTTTGGGTACCCGACTCGGGTTTGGGTATGGTGTTTGGGTTTTAGTACCCGACTCAGATTTGGGTACAGTGCTCTGGTTTGGGTGCAGCACTTGGGTTTGGATACGGCACTCGGGTTTGCTTACGGTGCTCAGGTTCAGGGATGGCTTTTGGGTTTGGGTACCCGACTGGGGTTTGGGTATGGTGTTTGGTTTTTGGTACCCGACTCAGGTTTGGGTACAGTGCTCTGGTTTGGGTGCAGCACTCGGGTTTGGATACGGTGCTCAGGTTCAGGGATGGCTTTTGGGTTTGGGTACCCGACTCGGGTTCAGGTACAGCACTCAGGTTCGGATGCGGCACTGGGGTTTGGCTGTGGCACTTGGGTTTGGGTACAGTGCTCAGGTTCAGGGACAGCACTTGGGTTTGGGTACCCGACTGGGGTTCAGGTACAGCACTCAGGTTTGGATGCAGCACTTGGCTTTGGTTATGGCACTTAGATTTGGGTATGGTGCTCAGGTTCGGGTGCAGGGCTCGGGTTTAGGTGTGGGACTTGGATTGGGGTGTGAGACTCGAGCTCAAGTTTGGGTACAGGTCTTGGGTTCAGGTACGGCACTCAGCTTGGGGTACGGCACTCGTGTTGGGGTATGGGGCTTGGGTTTGGGTACAGCACTCAGGTTCGGGTATGGAATTCAAGTTTGGTTATGGCACTCGGGTTCGGACACGGCACTTGGTTTGGGTACAGCGCTCAGTTTGGGTCTGACTCTCGGCCTTCCCGGACCCCTTCATTAGCCAGAGCCTGATAAAGAGCAGGGCTGGGGCCCCTCTGTCTCCTCCAGCAAGCTTCCCCACAGACAAAAAGGAGAGGGAAACCTATCAGATGCAAGCACACAGACCACCCCGGTCCCAATTTGCACCGTTCATCGTTATCCCCTTTGCAGCAAAGCTGGCTGTGGGTTGTGTGCGGGGGGGGATGATGAGAGCAGTGGCAGCACCCTGTGCGGGCACAAAGGTACCACCCTGAGCATCTCTCCGGGGGGGGGGGCGGGACATGCCCAGGTGGGATGTCTGCTGCTGTGTGGTCCAGAGGTGTGCGCATCCCCTGCCTCCTGAGAGCTGCTTTCCCCATCCTTGACGCTGGGTTTGGGTGTAGCAAAGCGAAGGCTCCACGGGGACCGAATTTTGTTGTTGTTTTATGGTTACTGCTTTCCTGCAGAGTCACTCTGCCTGCACGTGGTCTCAGGGACCGCGGGTGACAGTCGGGGACAGCAGATGTTAGTGGCAGCGGAGCAGCCGGCAAACGTCGTGGGACGTTTCCTCTCCGCAGCTGTCCCCAGCAATGCCACCCGTCTGGAAGCACAGTTGCTGGATGTCCCTGGCATCCTGGTGCCTCAGAACTCCATCCTTGGAGTTGTTTTTCCATAAGAATGAGACAAAGAGTCATCTCCTGGGGCTGTTGCCTGTGTCAGGCTCCCCTGGAAGGGGGGAGACTCCTGCCAGGAAGACCCCACATCTCATCGAATTGGAAAGGGGCAGGGCTGGCGTGTCCCAGGCCTCTCTGCAGTCACCATAGCTCCTCTGAAACGTGCCACTTCCACGTGTCCATCTGTGCCACCTTCACTCTCTCTCTGGTAATCCGGGATACTCTTCCACCACCGCTCAGGGTGAAGCTTGATGTCACGTTAACAGAAACGGAAGATATGGCAGGAAGGAGAAGACACACTAAGCTTCCAGGTTGTTTCTCTCAACTAAAAGACACCAAAATAAGTCCAGGTGACTTAGTAGTCCCTCCCTCTCAAAATTTAGGGGATCAGTTTTGATGGTGGATCATCTCCTGAGCATCCCGATGCTGGCAGGAGGGTGCCGTGTGGGATGAGAAGGGAGACATCCCACCCTGCGCAGGGCTTCTGTGACCCTGACAAGCAAATACCCACACTGTGTCTCCAGAGAGTGGTAAAAAAACCCCAAACAACCCCAAAACCATCCTATTTTGTCAATCCACATTATTTTTCCCTGTAAGGACCGAAAAGGCTTTGCTGTGCCCTTGCTGATCCTGAGGTCCAGGAGCAAAACCTTGCACTGGATTTTATTCCCTCGAGCCCTGAGTAAAGTATGCAGGCTGTGGTTTCCCTGCGTTGAGTGTGTTATCTTTGGCAGGGAGGTGTGCTGTGTCTGTTCTGGGATGCTCAGGCTGTGGTTGCATTTAAAACTCTTCCCCTCTGAGCTCTGTCTGAGCCCTCCTTGCGACGTGGTCACTGCACCGGGGGCACACTCTGCAAACGTAAGGCCTGGTGGCCAGGGCTTTGTGGGACCTTCTCCAGCTTTTTGGAAGCTTTTTTTTTTTTTTTTTTTAAATCATTTGCAAGTTCTCAGGTTGCTTTGGAAGGAGCTGTGGTTGGATGGTGAGGGTTGTGTGGGGAGGTGGCTTGTCCCAGGTGAGCTGGAGGGTGGAGCGCAGCACCCGGGAACTTGCCGGTCAATGGGAGGCCAGAGAAACCATGTTTTGGAGGTGAATTGAAGGTGAGCTCTGCCTTTGCAGGGGGATTCAGGAGAGCAGTGAGGGGTCTGGCTGACTTTGGCACCTCTGTTCCCATAGCTGATGGTCAGCCTCGTGTGCAGGTGGGATGGGAATGGTCTACGGAGGGTTCCTGAGCACCCTGAAAAACAATGCACGAAGCAGGGAAACATCCTTCCTGGCTGTTAGCCCTGGATCCAGACTGTGGAAGGGAAGACGATGGGATGCCAGGCATCATCTCCAGATGTCCTTCCTTCAGCACTCGGGCTCGGGAGGGAAAAATGTCTGTGTTTTCTTCCTCCCTCTGAGCATCCTCACGTCATCATGAAGTGCTCTGTTGAGTTCACGCTGCTGTGGTCTCGTGGTGAGGGCAAATTCTGTTATGCTGACTCTCCCCTTGCTTCTCACTGTGTGTGCTTTTCTCCTCTTTCTCCTCACAACCATCCTTGCTGCTGCTTGGTCTCTTCCCAGTGTTGAACACCCTTTTTCTTTTCCCACAGGTTTCTGTGGGGTGGGGAGAAAACCCTCCAGAACCTCATTTAATTTCATGTTCTTGCTGTCCAGGGGAGTCTTTGGGGTCCTGTATATTTGGGAGGAGCTATATCTAAAAGTACAGCAAGCCTGTGTGGTTTCTATAGAAGCTGAGTGCAGCAGATGAGTGATTTTGGGAGATATTTTGGGGCCCGTTTAGCATATCACTTGACTGTTTCTGCTAAAATGTGGAGCAATTAAATATTGCTAGTGTTTGGCAATTAAATATTGCTAGTGATTGGCAATTAAATATTGCTGGTGGCTTCATTGTTCTTCAGTTTGGCAGGAATGGTAAAACATCCACATTACACATGCCATCGTTAAGTTTCAGAGTTAACAGCCTTCTGCTCTGTTTGGGGGAGCTCATGGTCTTCATCAGGCTGGGAAGAAGACAACTGTTCCAGCCTTCAAAACCTAAAGCATCAAGGCTTCTGGACAGGTAGTCTCCATAAATAAATGCTTTGTGATGCTCTTGTGAAACTCCTTGGAGAAGGTGCAGCTCTGCTACCTGAGTGTAATTAGCACATTACTGAGTCACCCGAAATAAAGGGCTTAGTGTCACTAACCAATCATTTTCTGTTTGTTTGAGAGACTGGCTGTTTTATTTTTTTGTTTCTTTATATGTAGCCATTCACCACAATGATGCCTTGCCAGTGATCCTAAGAGAAACATGTTCCCTGCTCAGGTCAGATTGAGATGGGGCTGGCACAGGGTGTTCTGAAACATTCTGCGTGTTCAACCATGAACTTTCCTGCTGGAAAAGGGAGGTTTTGGTTCTTCCACGGGCTCTGCCATGGTGGTCTTGCCTTGCTAGACTCTGCACTGTCATGGTCAGTACCCCGACAGTGGCCAGGGATGGGGTTGATGTCTCTGCAATGGCCTTGAGACCTGTTTCAGGTTAGCTTTTGGAGACTCCTTTGAGGCAGCCCATGGACCATTAGAGACCACAGGTTGACTAGGAGTAGTCTCACACTTCAGAAAAGCCTTTGCTCCTGTCTCCTCTGTTACTGAGACAACCCTTCTCAGAATCACAGCATCACCAGATTGGAAAAGACCTTTAAGCTCATCGAGTCCAAACGTTCCTGTCCTGTGCTAAACCAGATCCCTGAGCACCTCATCTACCCCTCTGTTAAACACACCCAGGGATGGAAAACCCTTGGCTCTTCCTGTCCCACAGGCACGTGGCAGTTGTGGTACAGGAGAAGGAAAACCTGGTTTCTTGGGTGGCTGGAGAAGCTGTGGTGACACAACTGAACCTCTGCCATCTCTGCAGGACCAAATCCTGCTGTGCCTGTCAGCCAGGAGTGTTTCGTAACGTGCAGCCATTTAGGCGTCTCCTTTGTGGCCACCCCTGCTAGCTCAGCTTCTCCCTTCTTCCCCAGCGTGGATGGTGCTGGAAGTCATCTGCATCCTTCAGGTGGCAGGGTGGAAGGGGTGATGGGTTGTGATGATGGGGATGCCTCTGGGATGGGGAGCGGAGGTGGGTAGCTGTGTGGTGGGCCCCATCCCTTGTTGTCATGCCATGCCTGGGTCACCTGAGGATGCACGTGGCTGCCCACAAGCTTCTCACCAGTGATTTTGATTGGCCTTCATGCCAAAAAAAAAAACCCTGACCAACCTTCCCACTCCCTCTGGAGCTGGCCTGGCTTGCTGGGACTGGTTTGTACAGCCTGCACCAGCCCAGGAAGGCTCCACTGTTGCTGGAGACTGCCCTGTGCCAGAGCAGAAGCTACAGGGAGACACACAGCTGCCACCAGCTTTCCCAGCCACCTGCGACAGGGAACCATGAACAGGGTTTGTAATTAAATCTGAAGGTTGGGTTTGAGCTCCTGAAGTGCTGGAGGAGTTGTGTGGCTGGCCTGGCTTTCGCTGGGGCCTTGGGAGAAGCCTGGGAGAAGCTGGTATTGACAGCCACGCTGTCGCTGCCCATCCATGGCTGGTTGTACTGGGTGGTACTGGCACAGGAGGCGAGTGGCTGGGTTGGCATGGGGAGGGTGGGATGGGATCTGCCACACGCTGTGGTGGTCCAGGTCGTGCTGTGCCCCGTGTCAGGAACGGCTGCCAGTCCATCCTCAATCTAGCACTGAGAAGGTCTTCTCGGTGCATGGAGGTGCCATCCTGAGGGCTTTGTGTTGCCTGGTTGGATCTCACAAGTCTGTCCAAGCTGGCATGGTGCTTCTGAGCTGGGTGAGAAGCTCATCATGGATGCTGCAGGGCTCAGACACCCCAAGCATCTCATCTGTGAAGCCTGAGCTTTGCCTTGCCCGGCGCAGGGCTGGGGCAGCTGCTCTTGCAGAGCTGGGCTGGACCGTGATCTGTGGGGACATCCTTTGATTGCCACCAGTTTCTGCGAGGGGCTTTGAAGTTTGCTAATGGGGGAGGACCTCACAGGGGGAATCGTGGGGTGAGGTTTAAAGGGTTGTTTTGTTTTTCGTGCTCCGGTCACCAGCATGGCCGTGGTGTAGCCTAGGTCCAACCAAGCCAGCCTGGAGCAGTTGTCTGCAGCTGCTGGTTTGCTTTTGGGTGCTGGCACCTCCCTGCATTGCCCAGCCAGAAGCAAATCCCCTGGGATGGAGGGTTTCTGGGTACAGTGAAGCAAGAGGGGAATTTTCCTAACGTGCCCTCAAAAATACCGTCTTGGGCAGGAGAGGAGGAGAAGGCAGGGAGAGTTGTGCTTGTGCTGTGGCCGTCAGCTGGAGTTAGGATAACAGAGAAAGGTTTTATGTTTAAGATGGTGCTTGCCTTGCATGGTGAGAAGATATAAAGGTGGATTACCTGCACCCATGGGAGCTGTATTCCCTTAAATCAGGGTGTATTGATGACCCAAGAAGTTCTTCTTCCCTCATCGGCCCTTTGACTACATTTTTATTCCAGACTGGGAAGCTGGCAACCCTAAAACTGGCAGCAGTAAACTTTGCAGCTGGAGGCTTTACAGCAGGACAGTGAGGAGGCTCGGGGTGCTTTTGGGAATTATTTCTTTGCTTTTATTGCCTTGTGCATATTTCATCATTGCGAGCTGGTAGGTGAGCAGGTGGGGCTTTCAGGGTCCACTACAGGTGCCTCTAAAAGAAGAGGAGGTCATGGATCACAGAATCCCAGCATCACCAGGTTGGAAAAGACCTTTAAGCTCATCGAGTCCCAACTGTTCCTGTCCTGTGCTGAACCAGATCCCTGAGCACCTCATCTCCCCATCTGTTAAACACACCCAGGGGTAGGGACTCAACCATTCTCCCTGGATGTGGATGTAGAGGCTGGAGTGCTGCAAGGACCACCTATGATGAGATGATGGATAGCTTTCTCCATGAGCTTCTTCCACTTTTGAGACCAGTGGTTCCTCACATCTTGGCAGCAGGTCTGCAATGAATTTCACGCTTCTGGAAAGCTCTTCTGGTGAGCAGCGAGTTTTCCATCATTCCCTGCATCCCTGCTGTGTCCCTCCCTCACACCTTTTCAGGCAAAGAAGGACCTCAGGGTTTTGGGTGGCTGCAGGCTGAACATGAGCCAGCAGTGTGCCCAGCCGGCCAGGAAGGCCAATGGCATCCTGGCTTGTGTCAGACACAGTGTGGCCAGTAGGTCTGGGGAGGGGATTGTGCCCCTGGACTGGGCATTGGTGGGGCTGCACCTCGAGTGCTGGGTCCAGTTCTGGGCTCCTCACCATCAGAAGGTCATTGAGGTCCTGGAGCGAGTGCAGAGAAGGGCAACCAGGCTGGGGAAGGGGCTGGAGGGCAAATCCTCTGAGGAGCAGCTGAGGGAGCTGGGGGTGTTGAGCCTGGAGAAGAGGAGGCTGAGGGGAGCCCTTCTCCCCACCTCCCCTGCCCTGCCAGGAGGGTGCAGAGAGGTGGGCGATGGTCTCTTCAGCCAGGGGACAGGAGATAGGACAAGGGGCAATGGGCTCAAGCTGCCCCAGGGCAGGGTCAGCTCAGCTGGGAGAGCAAAGTTCTTCCCTGGCAGAGCTGTCAGGGCCTGGCACAGGCTGCCCAGGGAGGGGGCTGAGTCCCCAGCCCTGGGTGTGTTTAACAGAGGGGAGATGAGGTGCTCAGGGATCTGGTTTAGCACAGGACAGGAACAGTTGGACTCAATGAGCTTAAAGGTCTTTTCCAACCCTGTGGTTCTGTGATTCCCTGTGCAGGCCCAGCACAGCCAGAGGAGCACGATTTCCTGCCTTTGTGGGTGCTCAGAGCCGCATCAGCGCTGGGCAGGACATTAGAGCCCTATGGAACCTTGGTTACAGCAGAGCTGCAGCATCCTGCCGTGCTTGGATGCTTTTATGTGGAGATTCACCCCAGGGTTCTGGTTCCTCTCCCTCCTTCCCAGGTTTTGGAGCGGCTGCAGAGCACACACCGTCTTGCTTGGAACTGGCTCTGAGAAAGGATCTTTGCATGTTTGTTGTGTTTTGTTTTGGTTTTTTCAACAAATTTGCATTACATGGGGTGAAAGATTTTATTTATTGGCTGCAAATCATCACTTTGAAGCATGTTCTCTATATTTCTGTGATCTTTTTTTAAAAAAAATTAACAGAAAATTAGGCTTATGTACTCACACTGGCTGTCACTCGCTGCTTCTCCAGAAGCTTTTTTAACCCAAGGGCTTATTTCAGCCAAATTTGTCAGAGGAGTGCAGCTGTCAAAAGATGAGAACTTAACAGGCTGGAAGGAGGGCGGTGGAAAAGGGGCATCCAAATTTCTTCTTGCCTACAAGGAGAGGCTGCAGTCATCATGTTACCTGGGTGCGAGCAGGCTGGTTAACTCAGAGGTGACTGTAGCAATTCCCTGGGTTTTCATTAAGGAAATAACCCAAATCACCTTGAATGTGGGGAAGGAGGAGCTGGCTGTAGGGATACTGCCTGGGGTGATGCTGGATGACCTCTAAAGCTCCCTTTCACCCCAGACTGTCCTGTTCAGTGATCATAGAATCATAGAATCATAGAATGGCATGGGTTGGAAGGAACCCCAAGGATCACAGAACCCCAACCCCCTTGCCACAGGATGCCCTGCTTTGTGCCTGTGCTTGTGCATGGCCACTGAGCTCACAGTGACTGATCCCTCTCCAGAGGCTCCTGCCTGTACCAGTATCCCATAGTAGGAAAGGGTTTTCCAGCCCTGTGCTTAGCCTTGCTGCATGCCTGCTGGGATGGGTAATCAGCTGTTACATTTTGACTGCTCCTAACAGCAGCATTTCACCCAGCAGCTCACGTAGAGCGTTGGCGCGCAGAGGAGTGGGTAAAGTCTATCCCCAAAAAGCTTGCCCAGGCTCTGCCCAGGCTCTTTGTGGTGCCCTATCCAGACTGATGTCACAGCCAGCAGGGGAGATAAAGGCAGCAGCGTTGTGGCTTTTCTCCATCATCAGTGGTTCATGAACTCGCCTCAGAGCCAGGGAGGCCATTAAAAGTGATCGGTGAACCCCCAGCTCCTGAAGGAGTGGAGATGATGCTCTGCCCCTCCTCATCTCATCACAGCCTTTCCCGTTGCAGTGGCAGCACGAGGCTGCTTTGTCTGTCCCTTCCCCTTCTGCAGTCACTCTATGCACTTTATTTATTTAATTAAAGAAAGAAAAAAAAAAAAAAACCAAACCCAACCAAAACCACGGGGGATTCTCTTCCTTTTTTGTCAGCTTGGAGAATGGTTTTCCTTACGCTCCTCTCTATTTAGGGCTCTGGGGGAGGAAGTGACTCAGCCTTTCCCCTGCTCTTGGTTTGCACAGTCATCCCTTGCAGGCTTCGCTGAGGTTTTTCCTTCAGCACCCCTGGCTACGCTCGCTTCATTCAGCGGGAGCCTGTCTGCCTCCTCACCCCGTGTTTCGGTGGGGAAGGGACAGGGTGGGGGAGGATGAGCTGTGGGCAGGAGCTTTCCCTGTGCTGGGAGGAGGGTAGGAATGCAGCGAGGAGGATGCGCTGTCAGACCTGCAGCAGCTACAGGTCTCCCCATCCGTGGCAGGGATGCACGTGAGTCCAGCCCAATGAAATTTTGGGGGATAGCCTGGTCATCCTACTAAACAAAACAAACAAACAAACAAACAAACCCCCTAATTTTGGTGGTTTGGACTCACCAGGGAAAGGAGAGCAAAAATGGCTCCGGCCATGCTACTGGCACGTCTGAAGGATGCCACGCTTGCCTGGGCACTGATGGGAGAGGTCTGCCTGGGTGATGGATGGGTGATGATGCTTGCTCTGTGCAGGACTGCTGCCAGCTTGCCTTTCTCAGCAGAGCTGAGCCGTTTGCTAAATGCCAGGGAGGGAAGTGTCACCTGCTCTCTGCAGGGCTGTCAGGCGCTGCTGCTCGCTAGGGAGTCACTCAATCGTCTGCCACTCCAATACCAGGCATTTGGCATACTATGTGCTATATTAAAAATAAGTGCATTACTCTCAGGTTAATTGTTCTCTCCTGGAAGCCAGCAGACTGCAAGCTCTGCTTCTTTCTAAAGGGAAGAGGGATAGTAAAAAGAAGAAGGAACTCTCGAGCTCCCCAGAAATGTTCCTCTCTCCCTCCAAAACCCCAGAGGCTCAAACCCTGAAAGAAATTTCAATCTGCTTGGGAAATACCAGTATGTTTCACTTATTCCTTGTTTTATGCAGGTGGGCTCCCTGGTATAAAAAAGACAGGGATCTCTTAGAGAGAGCCCAACAGAAGGACACGAAGGTGCTTAAAGGCCTGGAGCATCTCCCCTGTGAGGAAAGGCTGAGGAACCTGGGGCTGTTCAACCTGAAGGAAAGAAGCCTGAGAGGGGATCTGATCAATAGTGATCAATAGCTGAAGGGTGGGACACAGGGGGACATGGGCAGCCTCTTCTCAGTGTCTGTGGGGACAGGACAAGGGGCTGTGGGCTGAAGTTGCACCATAGGAAGTTCCCCACCAATGTGGGGAAGAACTTCTTCCCAGTGAGGGTGAAGGAGCCCTGGGGTAGGCTGCCCAGGGGGTGTGGAGTCTCCTACTCTGGAGAGATTCCAGCCCCATCTGGACACCGACCTGTGTGACCTGTCCTAGGGACCCTGCTTTGGCAGGGGGTTGGACTTGATGATCTCTGGAGGTTCCTTCCAACCCCTGTGATTCTGTGATTCTGTGAGTCTGTGATATAAGTAGGAATGAACTTTGTCCCAAATAGCTCTGAAATTACTGCTATCAGGAATAATACTTTGTATGTGATGGGTTCCTTGCTGGGGAGATCTTACCTCCATGGCAGCAGACCTGCGCCATTCCTGACAGCTGGCTCTCCTGGGTGGTCTCTCAGCTCCTGGGCTGGCTCTGGCTGGGAGCTATGTGGAAGGAGGGGAAGGTTAGGGAATGTTTCTCAGGTGGCAGTAGGGTCACCAGCGCTTCATAAAAAATCTGTTGGCCTGCATGGTGTGTACAGCGACGTTTGGTCCCACTTTAGTGTGTCAGAATTCAGTGAGTGGAGAATTTTAGGGCTTCACAGGCCTGTGTAGAACACTGATAACTCCAGACGTGGCCTTACTGGAGCTTATGTGCTGTGATCAATCATAGAATCATAGAATCACAGACTGGTCTGTGTTGGAAGGGACCCCAAGGGTCACAGAGCTCCAACCCCCTGCCACAGGCAGGGACACCAACCTCCAGGCCTGGAGCTACACAAGGTTACCCAGGGCCCCATCCAACCTGGACCTGAACACCCCCAGGGATGGGGCACCCACCCCCTCTCTGAGCAGCCTGTTCCAGCCTCTCACCACTCTCTTTGTAAAAAATCTTCCCCCTAATGTCTAATTTAAACATTCCTTCCTTTAGTTTTAATCCATTCCCCCTTGTCCTGCCATTGCCTGCAATTTTAAAAGCTGATTCCCCTCCTGTTCCTCTGCTCCCTTCAGGGACTGGAAGGCTGCAATGAGGTCCCCCCACAGCCTTCTCTTCTCCAGGCTGACCCAGCCCAGCTCCCTCAGCCTCTCTTTGTAAGGGAGCTGCTCCAGCCCTCTGAGCATCTTTGTGGCTCCTCTGAGCCCTCTCCATCAGTTCCACATCTTTTTTGTATTGAGGACTCCTGTGAAAATCCACGCTTTTTTGTGTGTATTAACACCTCATTTGGCACCGAGGGTTGTAGCCATTGACACGGGCCTTCATCATGGCCCTGTTGTGCTTGAGAGGAGCAGGAAAGCAAAGGCCTTTTGGCATGGTGGGTGGTAGTCTCATGTCAGGGGATCAGTGCCAGCAGAGCTTTTAATAGCTTGGCAATGCTGCGTTTACTCAGCAGGCCTAAGGCAAGCCTCTGCATTAGAGGCCAGAGCACCTCTGAGGTACCTCCAAGTAGTAGTAGCCTGCAAGTAGTACCTCCAGGAGCCTCAAGGAGCTACCTGAGAGTCCCCATATTGAACAGCAAATCTGGTTTGGTAGCAAAGGTATCTTGTTGAGTCCCCCAAACCAGGGCTTTGACTCATCAAAGGTCTTGGGTCATGGAGCACAGATCGCAGGATGCAGAAGTTATGTCTGATCGTTACTGGGATCTCTGTTGAATCAGACCCAGCCAGTTCAGTCAGATGTTTCTGGAGAAGGTGTGGTAACCTTGCAGGAGGCAGCTTTCACCCACCCCTCGTGTTGTTTACGTTGTTGAGGAGCTGTTTGCCATGAAAAGTGCGTGGAGGAAGTTATCTCCTGGTGGTGCCAGGCATAAATACACAGGGAAAAAAGGCTGTTTGGAAACATGGGGGAGCTTTGTGAGGAAGCCATTTCTTTGGTCTGATGGCCAACAAGTAGGGTGGTACTCTGATGTGACTGTTAGTGGTTGTCATGAGTAAGTAAATGTAAACTCTGAGAATTTCCACATATTTTTTTTTTTTAATGAGAAACTCCAGAAAATGAAGCTTGCTGCTTCTTGTAATTCCCACATAAAATCCCACCACCTCTCCTTCTGTGAGACTTTTGTCCCTTGACCTTGGCCAGCCTGTCAGAGCAGGTGGATCTTGGGTGCCTGAGGGCATCGTGCTGCCCTTTTCAGGACAGTTCTGGATGCTGTGAGACACTACAGGCACCAGCGCCAGGTTTTATGGGAAGCGCTTTAAACTTGCTTCATGGTACGGTGGTGGCTGAAGTTGTGAAGAAAACTTGCACTTTGAGCAGCTGTGAAAATCCAGCAGCTGAGACGAGTGTTTGCATGGAGGTGTGTCTGGTGTGCTGGGAAATCTGAAGTCAGTCATTGCCTGGAAATGCTTCAGGAACCCGACTTGGGGTTTGCTTGCTTCTATTCGTTGTGTTTTAAGAAATCCAAGCGAACTTTGACCCTGTGAGAAGCTGGTAGTTGACCAGCATGATGGTTGCAAAGCATCCAGTAGTGTGACTCTCAGATCCAAGTGATGCTAAGGTGTGGATCTGTTGGCAAGTCCTCTTCTCCATCCCTTAATGCTTTGACCTTTTCCACCTGTCTACAAGCGCTACACTGAGCATGACAGGCAGTGTTAACTGCTGTCAGTCCGTAGTCTTCCTCTCCTTGTTCCCACAAGTGAACAATCCTCAAACTAAAATTTTCCACTTTTCCTTTAATTCTGTCTCTTTACACACTTTATTGCAGTAGACATGTCCATCGTGTGCTTCCAGCTTCTCTCTTCCTGGGTCTCTTCCACATTATCCAGTGACACAGAATCATAGGGGTTGGAAGGGACATCCAGAGATCATCGAGTTCAATCCCCCAAATGAAGAGATGTAGCCTTGTCCTCACAGGAGTCCTCACTCAGCTCAGCCCCTACTAGCTGTCTTCTGAGCATCTCTATTGATTAAAGCATTAGGAGGGATTCAATGAAATGTAATCATGCTGAATAGATTGATGTAGGTGTAGCTTAAGAGACAATTAATATAACTTTAATACAAGAATCTTTGTGGTTTTAAGAATAGTTTTGGGTTTTAGCAGAATTTGGCTGTAATCATATGAGTTGTTTCATGAAAGCAGGTACAAAACTGAGTCAGAACAGTGCAACAGCCTTGAAACTAGAGGAAGGAATTAGGGGAGTCATAAATAATGAGACTAACGACCAATTAAGAGATAGAATATATCTTGTTTTCAGCGAAAAGGAATGTGTTTTTGAGCTCAGATGACCACGGAGAAGAAATGTAAAGAACATGTGCTGGGAGAGAGGAAGACGTTTAGCTTTCATCCCTGAAGACCACTGGAAGACCCCCTGAGTGTCACTGAGCATGCTCTGTCTAGGAGGAGTTAATATAAATGACTTCCTGGAAATAAATTGAATAACCCAGCCTTTTCTTAGGAATGATAATGAATCTGTAGAGTTAATCTGTATCAATAGGAGAAATTTGTCTTTAATGGGCGCACACATTGGGTGCCCAGCACTGCAATAAAGGATCCCTGCTTCAGAGGCACCAAGGCCAGGGAGTTTGGATTCCAGCTTTCTGAGGCATCAGGAGGAATGTCAGCTTGGAAACAATGGGTTAGATTAGCTAATTATTTTAACAAAAAGGCGGTGAACTTTGATTCATATCCCATGAGAAACCCTGGCTGCTGTTTTCTAATGTGCTGGAGGGAGGCTGGAGTACATAACCTACTGAGAGCTTTGGTTGGGAAGCTGAGGACAGGAGCTTGGT
Organism: Gallinula chloropus; assembly: GCF_964237585.1. NCBI lineage: Eukaryota > Metazoa > Chordata > Aves > Gruiformes > Rallidae > Gallinula > Gallinula chloropus. The sequence goes on from NC_140089.1 coordinate 87,289,117, forward strand.
GGCTGAACATGAGGTCTTCTGCGTGACCAAGGGAATATGAAAAAATACTTGTGCACATTTAAGGCAGGATGATGGGGCTTTTTGGATAGAATCACAGACTCACAGAATCATAGGGGTTGGAAGGGAGCTCCAGAGCTCATTGGGTCCAACCCCCTGCCAAAGCAGGGTCCCTAGGACAGGTCACACAGGTCGGTGTCCAGATGGGGCTGGAATCTCCCCAGAGAAGGAGACTCCACACCCCCTGGGCAGCCTGTCCCAGGGCTCCCTCACCCTCACTGGGAAGAAGTTCTTCCCCAGATTGGTGTGGAACTCCCTGTGCTCCAACTTGAGGCCATCACCCCTTGTCCTGTCCCCACAGACACTGAGAAGAGGCCGCCCATGTCCCCCTGTGTCCCACCTTTCAGATATTGATACCCATTGATCAGATCCCCTCTCAGGCTTCTTTTCTCCAGGCTGAACAGCCCCAGTTCTTTCAGTGAGCTCTGGTGACTGTAGGACCTTCATGGTTGCATGGAGCATGTTGAATCTGTAGGATGCTCTTATTGTGTGAAGATTGGGTTTAACTGTTACAGATCCATCGATCAGTGAAGCACTCACATCCTGAAGGACTTCATGTGTCGGTGGCTGGTGGGGAAAGCTCGCTGGAATCAACACGCCTTGGTGGAGGAGCAGCTTCGTGGTCTGAAAGTGTGAGGCATCACAAGAGCATCTCATGTCCAGGGAGCTGAAAAGGGTTGTAGGGGCAGGTGGGAATACCAGCAAGGTGTTTACAAAGAAGCAGCTAGGAAAAAAATAAATCAGTGAAAGAGGTACCTGCCTCCCCTGGTGACAAAAGCAAGTGGTTTTTGGAAGGTGGGTGTTTGATTCAAGTCTGCAGGGAGACCAAGCAATTGGTGACAGGCTTCTGTCTTCTGGGTTGGAGCTTGGTCCCTGGTGCTGGATGGCCAAATTTGAGACAGACGATGGCTCTTGTGTCTTTAAGCTTCACATCAACGTCTGTTACCCCTCCTACAAGTCACCTCAGACTTCCAGACCACTTGCTGCGGGGAAGAAGTTTATTCTGGTTTTGATTGAGCTGGAGGTCAGGCCTGGTGGCTTAGTCCTGGGAGTCTGGGCTCAAGAGAAGGTCTTCCTGGAGTTATTCTGTGTTGAAATAAGCTCTGGAGATCCCCTGGCCCATCCTTCTTCTCATCACAGGGCTAGCTTTTACGTCAAACCTGCCAGCTTAGGGCATGGTCCCCGCTGAGTCTTGACATGGTTTCCAAGGACGGAACCCCACACACCCCTGGGGTCACCCTTTGCTCGCAGTGAAGCCATTTCTTCCCTCTATCCCATCAGGAGCTCCCCACCTTGTAGCCACCAAGCTTTGCACCTTGAGGGGAGCAGCTGAAGTGGTCTGCAGCTGGAGAAGGCTTCCCATCCTCTCCGTGCCCCTTGGCATGCTGCTGTGGGGTCCCTCAGCCCCGAGCACGGCCGCAGCGCCTGTGTGTGCTCCGGGGAAGGCTTATCGCCAACTGACCTAATTGCTGTAATCTCGCTCTTCCCTAGATAGCACAGGTTTCCTTGGCTCTCAGGAGGCTTCCCTGCCTTCTCCAAGCTGCTGTTTGATTTCTTGTCTGTCTCCTGGTAATACTTCTCATTTGCTCAGGCTGGGTAAGCCAGAGAATGAGGAGGGTAGCTGGCTGTAGTGCAGTACTTGTGAACTGCTTTTCCTGCTCTGATGGCCGTCCTGCTGGGCTTGTTGGCCCCAGATTTATTTATTTTCTTTCTTCTCTATCGCACCTTTTTGTTCCCTTTTTGTCTTTCCCATCCTTCTGCCAGACCTCTTTCCTGCTGTGCGTTCTCCCTTCCATAGCTATGCATTCTCCTTTCCCTACCCATTCCTAAAGTGTTTATTTGGGTACAGATATAGGCCAGTTACCTTTCAAAGGTGCCAAATTCCTTCTTTTTTTCATCAAGACAGGGATTTGCAGCATGTTGAAGGGATTTAACAGCTACTTCAGCATAAATAAAATAAAGCCAGTGAGGGGGGAGGAAAAAAAAAGGGGGAAAAAAGGAAAAAAAATAGAGTAAACCCAACCCAAAGACAAAACATTGCATCCTAGGGTGAGTTCCTTCCATTCATAAACTTCATTTCCTGCCTGAAAATTTAAGTGGGGGAATTATCCCCCTGCTATCTGACAGCCTCCACGGGAGAATAACCTGATATAACTTGGTGCCTCCTATGCAGGGACAGGGCTTACTGCTAAGCTTCCTGGTTAAACCACCTGATGGGATCAGGAGAGGTTTAGCAGCACCAGAGGGGCTTGGTGGGGAGGGTTTGAAAAACAACAAGTCAGCAGCATTATCCTGAAAACCTGTGGGGTTTTTTTTTTTTCTGTTGTTTGGGTTTTTTTTTAATCTCCTTGTACAAGGTCCAGTTAGACATGAAAGGGGACAGGAGAGGATGGAGCAAGGCATCATCCCAGCATCCACCAGGCTTTATCTGCGTCGGAGTTTCTGCAGCCCTGGGTGTTATTTTGTGCAGTGCCTAATAGTCTCCAGAGAGTAAATATTTTCTCCTGGGGCAGGGTAGCCCGTGGAGAGCCTGGGAACAAGCAAAAGAAGAGGTAATGCTGGGAGGATAAAGCCCAAAAAGGGCTGGCACCCCATGCCTGAAGAATTGGGGCTGCAGAGGTCTACCCCCCCCACCTTTGAGGGGATGTGAGTTCCTATGTTCTTTATTTCTCTTTTCTTTAAAATTAAAATATCTATGTGTATATTAAAATACATATATATATATACACTTTTCTTGTATTCCTATGTGTATGTATACAGTTTCTCATATATATGTTAATTACAGTAGCACTTTCAATTATATGCTCTGTCCTGGATGTTGTCCTGGTGGATGTCCCACATTATCCTTAGGTATTCTGAATTCTCCTAAATATCACCCTGAAGAAAAAATAGTTTGATGCTTGCTGTGGTTTTTTTTTCCACCCCAGTTAATTAGCCTGCAAGAAAAATCGTGATAGTAAGGGTAGTTGTGGGGGATAAAAGAATTTTTAGCTGGGGTCAATCAGGGTAGATATTTTTATTTCAGTAAAATGGGGACAAAACAAAATAGTATGGGGTCAGAATTGCTTTGTTCAATCCAAAATGAAATGCATTTTTAAAGCACTTTAACACCATGATGGAGAGCTGTGGAAATTTAGTGGATGTCACCCTGAAATAAAAGCAAAAATACTTTGTTTAAAAATGCCAAACCCTGGGAAAAAAAAAAAAAACAAACAACAAAAAAAACCCCAACAAAATGAACTTTTCCCAGCATTTTCTTCCCAGTGTTTTGGCTGCAGTGACTTGACCAAAGCTATTTAAAGTTCACAAAACCAAAGCTGGCCAAAAGTGGTTATTCCTCTTTTAATTATTTATTTTTTTTTTAAATAGGTTCAGCCTTTTGCCTCTGCAAAAGGGGATTAATTTCCTTGGGCAGCTGCAGGTAGGGGAGGGACGTGACCCTCGTCCCACGCCGATGGAGCGGGACACTTGGGACTTAAGTGCCAAGTGACACCTCTGGTTCCTGGTGCTGGGAAGGCGTTGGGCTTCTGGACATCACAGATGCATGGGAGCTGCCTGCCAGCAGCAAGGTATCCCCATGGATCAGGGTGTCCTCAGCAAGCACAGAGGCTTCTCAAAGTCCCTCTGGGAAGGAGAAAGCCCCAGAGAAAACTCCAGTGGGAGTAGGGAAAGCCTGCCCCAGGCCCTGGCGTTTTTGTGGTGGTGTTACCATGGGTTTCATCTCCCTCTGAAGTCTCTGGGTGCTTGCAGCAATTCAGGGCTGGGTGCAGGATTTATTTTCTTGATCGTTCCTGTTGTGTAACTCATTCCCAAAGTGCCTTTTCCAGTCCCAGGTTAAGCTCAGCTGCTTAATTGGTGGGTCTTGGAGATCCCTCCGATGCCCTCGCCTGACCTGCGCTGCACAGGCACCCCGGAGCTGGCAAGGCCGACTTCCACCTGTAAGGGCCTTTGATGTGAGATACCATCTGGGAATGTAGTCCTACACACTCTCTTGATTAAACAAATTCTCCCTTATTTTTCCTGCCCCCCCAGGAGCTAAATAGTTGGAGCTTTTTATTTGCATCGCTGAGGTCAAAGGTATGTGAACAGCAGGCATCATCCCGCGGTGTTTCTGCTGAAATGGCTGATGCTGCCCCCCCTTTGCTGCAATTAGAGAGCTCCTTCCACCTTCTTGTTATCCTTAACTACAGGACAGATGATCTCTTGGGTATAGCCAGAGGCTATCCGGCCCAGGGAGGGGCAGGAGGGGACTTTTCTCAGATGCTGCTGTGGCCTTGCATGAGCTCCTTCCATCCCTGCTGCTCTGGTCGACAGGGCTGCTGTGTGGTGGGGGTCACCATGGGAAGACCTGGATGGATATGAAGGACCCTTCAACAAAAGAACCAAAATTAGTGTAAAACTAGTTTGTGGATGTGTCTCTGCCTGCAGCCCTCCTCCCCACCCCAGCCCCAGCCACTGTGGGGATTAGTAATGGGCATGGCTGGTGTGTTTTCCACTGCAGATGGGGTCTTGGACTAAATCACGCCAGCTCATGTCCAGCCTTGGGTTCCACCAGCCCTATGTCCTAATGTGCCCTGCTGTCACTAGCATCCTTGACTTTAGTCCTTTCACACAGCTGTCCTAAAAAATGGATTCTGTTGGTCTTGGAAGCCTGTGAGTGGTCTTGGGTCTTCCAGTCCTCATGCAGCCCTGTGGGTTGGAACAGCGTTGTCTTTTGGATCAAGAGGCAGGTATTTCTAGTGCTATCCCAGGCTGTGTTTGCGGAGAAAAAGCTTTTCTCTGTGCCTTCTGGTCCTGGTTTCCTGCATTGCTGGGTGTTTACTCAGTGCAGTCACCCCAGAGGCATCCTGCAAACTAAGGCCAAACTTCTGGTGTTCATCAAGGACCCTCTAGATCTCTGATCCCTTCCCTGCAATGGGACCTTGAAGCTCCAAGACATCCTTCTTCCTCTCCAAGGTTGAAGGGAATGCTTGGTGCATTTAAGAAAACTCCTAACAAGGCTTGTTGCATTGTACAGAGGAGGGGAGTGAGGCACGGTGGAGGAGCCAGAGGTACATCCCAATCACACCTCCAGTGCATGGCAGGCTCAGGTCCATGGTGGATGGAGCACTTGGACGTAAGGAGCAGCTCAAGGACATCTTGGGGTGAAGGTGAGGTTCTTCCCCTCAGTACACTGACAGCAGTGCTGGTGCTCAACAGGGCATCCGAGGCCTGGGGTTTGCAGAAGGGACTAATGTCAAGGACACTAATGACAGGAGGGCACATTAGGACATAGGGTTGGTGGAACCCAAGGCTGAACACCAGCAGGCTTGATCTGGTCCAGTCGTCTAGACTGTCATTGCTGCTGGTGAAGGCAAACAGACACTCCCCAAGCTCGCCTGATCTCACGTTCATCTCAAAATAGGTCAGCTATTGTGTCCTGGAAGTACCTGTCTCTCCATTTGCTTTGAGTTAATGAAAACCTCCCTGTCCTCCACCATCCTGCTGGGGCTCAGCTGAGTTGAGCTGCTTCATTTACCTCTTATTAATCAAACCCAGCGGTCCCCAGGGTGTTAAATGTAGCTGCGCGGATACTTGCAGCATCTTTATCTCCAGGCGTTTGGCAAGCTGGCCTTCTTCCCATCCCTTATCAGCCATTAGGTGCTGTGATTTGGTGGGGGAATAAACAGAGGAGGGGTGGGGCCACCTGGAAGAGGCTTTTTGCCAGGGATGTGTAGCTGTGTTGCTGCTGGAGAGCATCCAGCGAGCAGAGTGGTAGTCTGGGAGCGATCGTGGAAAAATGCACTTCAAGCCTCAAAAAGCAAGCTGGTGGCTGGCCAGTAACTCCTGAAATTCCTGTCTGGGGAGGTGCTTTTCTTGGTATTTTTGGGGCTGGTTCCTTAAGGGAGGTGTTTTCCTGGTGGATTGGTTCAAGCTGTCTCATGAGCTGCTGGAAGAAGCTGAAAGCTGGGGGTGGATTCAGGAGGAGGGTTGAGCTTATGAGCTTGGTCTGTGCTGCTTAGGGAGAGTGAAGCTTGGAGAGGGTCTGTTCCCCACCTGTCCAGGGCTGAGCATCACCTGCAGCTGAGCATCACCTTTGGCATGGTGGGTCCACAGGGAGCTGGAGCCCGTTCCTGCCATGTGGCAGCATCCCTCAGCTCAAGCAGGACCCGGGGCAGGCACTGCAGAGTCTGTGCTGGGCCATGTCCCTTCCTGGGGCAGCTGTTGGGAGCCTGGTGCTGAAAAATGGGCTCAGGGTCTGCAAGGTCATCTTCCCAAGCTGTCTTCAGATGATGCCTTTTCCCTATGGCAGCTGGGTTTAATTTGGATGGTCCCTCTGGTTGGGGTTAAAATCACTTTGCCAAAATGCTGTCACTTTGCTGAAGGGAAACCCACTGCCTGGACCGTGTCTGGTCCATATGGACCAGGAGAAGGAGCTAAGAAGAAGAATGTGACTGGCCCCAGGTGAAGGGAAAGCTTTGTTAACCAGCTCAAAAATCTGTCCTTAAACATGTGAGGGTTGGATATCTTGCGGGGGTGTGTGCTGGGCTCTGTCCTTCTTTCCCAAACAGAAGGTGCAACAAGTAGTTTGGACATGGGAGATGGTACTCATGGCTTTTCCCCTTCCTTGGCAAGCAGCTGCAGCTCTTACATTGGTACATTTAAATCTGGAAGAAGCCAGAAGTGGAGACAGTGGTCTTGGAAAGCTCAGCTCTCATGACACTGATGCCCTTGGGCAGCTCTGTGCCATGTTGGACCTGCTTGCATGGTGTTGCATGCTAACTGTACAGCGTTCTTTGCCCCCTTGCCTTTCTCCCAGGGCTTTGTTTGCTTCCCTGCCCCACAATTTATTGTTCTTACTCCAAAAGTGTTATGAGGAAGAGACTTCTGTTCCTTCTGCATGAACAGAATTGCCAATTTCTCCAATTCTTTTTGTTTCCCACTGGAATATTTAGAAGATCTCACTGATGGTGGCAATGGGAACCATTCCCCTTCCCTATGTGGGAACTGATAAGGTCCACGACCAATGCTCCTGTGGTGGCCACGATGCAAAAGCCAATCTGCTGCTTATTTTATTACTTGGAACATTTGGATGTGGCGGAGGAGGGGAGGTCCGGGACCCAGAGACAGGTTTGGGAAGTTATGGTTGTTTGTGGGTGTTGTTGAGTGGGGGTTTTTAGGGGTGGTGGGGGTTTTTTTAGCACTGAAGGTAATTAGAGATTCAGAAAATCTCTGAACATACTTAACTGTGCAAAGAGTGTTTCAGATGAGCTTAACTAGCTCAGAGGGGGGCGTGGTAAATTGGGGATTTTTCCCTTTCCTCTGCAATATGGGAGAGGTTTGCTGGGTGATTTGTCTTTCCAGCGCCAGTTGAGCAGCTCATGTTGGGGAGAAGACGTGGGAGGTCCCTGTGAAACAGCCAGCCTTGGGGTTGTATGAAGTTGTCTTTCCTTGAAATCAGCTTTTTGTCTTGCTCCCGTAACTTGGGTCCAAAAGTCACCGGATCTGAGGCCAGGAAGGATTTTTCCCTGTGGCCAGAGCAGCAGGACTCCAGGGAGGATTGGCTTTTCTCCATTGCTGATAGTGCAGAAGGTGGCTGATGCTGTGAAAAGCATCTTGCTTCCTCATTCCTGTTTCTTCTTTCAAAGACCTTGAACATGAGCACCTGAGGCACAGAACTTCGTTTCCAGAAATAAAGCAGGTCAAAGGAGGGGATCCTCCCCCTCTGCTCTGCCCTGGTCAGGCTCCACCTGGAGTGTTGTGTCCAGTTCTGGGCTCCCTGGGATCAAACAGACAGGGATTTCCTGGAGAGAGTCCAGAGGAGGCTATGGAGATGCTGAAGGGCCTGGAGCATCTCCCCTGGGAGGAAAGGCTGAGGGACCTGGGGCTGTTCAGCCTGGAGAGAAGAAGCCTGAGAGGGGATCTGATCAATGGGGATCAAGAGCTGAAGGGTGGGACACAGGGGGCCATGGGCAGCCTCTTCTCAGTGTCTGTGGGGACAGGACAAGGGGCGATGGCCTCAAGTTGGAGCACAGGGAGTTCCCCACCAATCTGGGGAAGAACTTCTTCCCAGTGAGGGTGAGGGAGCCCTGGGACAGGCTGCCCAGGGGGTGTGGGGTCTCCTTCTCTGGAGAGATTCCAGCTCCGTCTGGACACCGACCTGTGTGCCCTGTCCTAGGGACCCTGCTTTGGCAGGGGGTTGGACCCCATGGGCTCTGGAGGTCCCTTCCAACCCCTGTGATTCTGTGTATAAAACTAATCTCTCCTGACCCACAGGATGGATTACTTCAGCGTGTTGATATCTCAAGCTAGAGTTGGATGTGTCTTTTAGTATTACAGGGCTTTTTACAGCCCACGTACCCATCACATTGCCTGGGTGCCTGGAAATAAAAGATTCACTCTCTGATAATGGTTTCCCTTCAGTTATTTCCCAGGGCCGGTACGTGGTGGCTGATGCCAGCACGTGAGCGGCGGTCAAAGTGCACGACTGCAAAGTGTAGGGATCAGCTGGTTATCTCAGTGCTGTTATTTATGTGGTGGGCTGGACTCTGCCTGCCCAGCACTGCTGGTGTGTGGAGCTTTGCACCTTGGCCGCAGCTTCCATGGCATCAGGGCTCATCCTCCAGGATTGTGGTAGCCTGGAGAAAAGGAGGCTGAGGAGGAGAACTTATCCCCACCTACACTGACCTGACAGGAGGGTTCAGAGAGGTGGGCGATGGTCTCTTCAGCAATGGCAGGACAAGGGGGCTGGAGTGAAGCTGGAGGAGGGAAGGGTGAGATGAGATCTTAGGGGGAAGTTTTTTACAAAGAGAGTGGTGAGGGGCTGGAACAGGCTGCCCAGAGAGGGGGTGGGTGCCCCATCTCTGGGGGTGTTCAAGGCCAGGTTGTCTGGGGCCCTGGGCAACCTTGTGTAGCTCCCGGCCTGGAGGTTGGTGTCCCTGCCTGTGGCAGGGGGTTGGAGCTCTGTGACCCTTGGGGTCCCTTCCAACCCAGACCAGTCTGGGATTCTGTGATTCTATGATTCTAGGTGACTGGAGATGGGACAAGGGGCAATGGGCTCAAGCTGCCCCAGGGCAGGGGCAGCTCAGCTGGGAGGGAAAAGTTCTTCCCTGGCAGAGTTGTCAGGGTCTGGCACAGGCTGCCCAGGGAGGGGGCTGAGTCCCCACCCCTGGGTGTGTTTAACAGAGGGGAGATGAGGTGCTCAGGGATCTGGTTTAGCACAGGACAGGGACGGTTGGACTCGATGATCTTAAAGGTCTTTTCCAACCTTGTGGCTCTGTGATTCTGAGCTGTGCAAAATACACCCCTGAGAGTGGTGTGCATCGTAGAGGGGCACGTGAGCGCGGATGTGTGCAAGCTGTTCTGGCAGGAGAACATCCTTTGTTCATGTCTCACCCAGCCTGCCAGTGCGACTCTCTGTGCTCCCAGAGAAGAAACAGTCCGGCTCCAAAGAGAAGATTGTGGAGAGTGTGTGAAATGTGCTTCTTTATTTATTTTTTTTTTTTAGCTATTTCTTCAAATATTTTTATTTGGCAATATTCCCTTTGGAAAGGTGAAAAATAACAAGGATAGGATGTAGTGTGGGCTTTTGTTCCATTAAGTTTGAGCAGAGGCAGAGGAAAGCAGAAGCAGATCACGTGTAACTTAAATCGCAGATCGTAGCATCAGTGGATGGGTAAACAGGTTCTGAACTCAGGAGGTTCTTGATTCAAAGGTTGGTGTTTGTGGGGGCGGGGGGGTTGTGACCTGTTTTGGGTTTTTCTTCTAGAAATGCTGATGTGTTTCCATGTGCTGAGTTTGTATAAAAATCAAGGGATTGGAAGCGTGCCTTGCTGTTGTGCTGCAGCCAGAGTGATGCTCCGACAGACTCCTTGCCCTGGCATCCCACATAACAGAGTATCCCACCACAGGGTGGGACTGACAGGCCATAAACCCACCTCCACTCAGCTCCTGAAGTTCAGATGGTGGTTTTATTAGCCCAGTGCTGGTTTTTCCTTTCTTTTTATTGGCACCATCTATCACAAGCCAAAGGTAACGTCTTCCCCTGGGGCAAGGATATCCATCTGCTGGGGAAACTGCTCCAACCTTGCGCATGGGTTTGACACGCTAAAAGACTTTCCCTTTCTAAAGGTGATGAGGCTTTGGATTTGCTTAAAAAGAAATAAAAATAAATAAATCCACCTTGCAACCTGGAAAAAAATTCCTTATTGCTGGGAAGCAAGCTGCTCAATAAATTATTGTCTGAGGGAGAACAAAGGATTTCTGGCTTTCTGGTTATTCCTCTCCCTGCCTCGCCGGATCCCTGTATCAAGGAGGCTGTTTTGGCTTGAATTCCGCAGCTTTTTGCACTTGCTTGTCTCCCTGCTCTCTCCTCCCCTCTCTCCCCACCCCCATGTATTTCCATGTTTATTTTAATGGCTCTGTGTTGATGTGCAGTGGCATTTGCCCGCTCCGTGGCATGCCAGGCTCGTGGACGGCGCAGCAACGCGGCAGCTGTTGGGCTCCTTGTCCTGTCACTTGGGCTTTTCTGCATCGCCAGCTGCCCAAAACCAGACCTGAGACCAGAGGGATGATGAAGTATATAAGATGCTCAGCCAGCCATGGGTGCATCCGTATCTGAGAAGCCCGAGGCCAGCGCCAGCAGCAGTCATTCAGTGAGGTTTTCAAAGGTGTTTACGTTTTAATTAGGAAAGGATCAGATCCAGGACGTCATAATTTATATTTCTCTGCTTTACGTTTCGGTGCCTGGAAAAATCCTGGCTATGGAGCAGCAAATCCAAGCCAGGCACGTGATGCTTCATCCCTGCTTGTGGAGGAAGGGTAATACCTGGATAGAGGGAGTCGTGGTTCGTCTCGATGGCTTTCGTTTTCCATAGTAACCATGTCCCTGTGGTTTGCTGGATGAGAAAGCTGGAGATAAACTTCTCCTTTCATTCAGCAGGATTTCTCAAAGGCACATCGCTGATTGCTGCTGGAATTTGGCTGGATTAGGAGAAAGAATGTGTTGCTGCTGAAGGGGCTTGTTAAAAGGAGGTGCTGGGAAGGGAGCGGGCTGCCCGCCGGCCGCAGCCGTGCTGATAGGAAGGAGTTCAACCCCCAGATGTGGGTAGTCAAAGGTCCTTCTGCCTGTACTGCAGATAGTTATTTGCAGAGTTAAAGCACACAGAGGGCTTCACCTGACCTGGAGGCGCTGATAAGAAGCGGGTGAGGAGTAGGAGGGTTGTCCTGCACCAGCTAGTCTGTGCTAGTCAAAGCATTTGTCACCTCACAGGTCTGATTCTGAAGGGATCCCCTTGCCTGAGCACGCTGGCATAGGCTTCTGAAAGCCCAGCGTGCAGAAGGCAGTGGGCAGGCAGTGTGAGGGAGGTGATGATGGAGGGTTTGGCCATGTGCTGTCCCTCTCTGCCCATCCCCAGCGAAGGCACTGAGCAGAAGAGGGTGTCCTGTCACTGAGGTGGTGGCACAGTCATGTCCAACAGGTCTTCACTGTAGGGAGCAGTGAACAACGGGGTGGGTTTTGGAGGTGGACAGGAGATGTGGAAATCGGTGTTGGGTTTCTCATGGGGCCTGGAACAGGCTGCCCAGGGAGGTGGTTGAGTCACCTTCCCTGGATGTGTTTAAAAAGGGTAGATGAGGTACTTAGGGGCATGGTTTAGCTTAGGACAGGAACTGTTGGACTCAATGATCTTAAAGGTCTTTTCCAACCTTGTGATTCTGTCATTTCTGTGACATGGTGTCTGCTGGATGGGACTGGCTTGAAGCTGGCCCTTGCTGGTGGTCTCTTCAGTTTAGTTTTACCAAGCGTAATCTGTGGGCTTCTGGGGTGCTTCATGTCCCAGGTGTCTCAGAACAGAAGGGACCCACTGGATCACAGCAATATCTAAAATTCATTTCTTATACCCACCTCCCCCCCCCAGGAGAGCAAAAGTGAGAGGGGCACTGGATGTCCTACCACAGAAGACTCTGGAAGGTGGTGGCTGCGTTGGTATGTCAAGAACCTGCAGCAGGGCTGCCTTTTATAGGAAGCATCTCTTATTCCTAGGAAATCCTGGAATGATAAATCCCACATGGCAGGAAAAAGGCTTTCAGTGATCCATCAGATTAGCTCTGGAGCCTGTCACAGCCTCTCCGGCGGCTGGCTTGCCGTGGCATTTCTGGGGAATAAATCTGCTGCTGGGAGAGGTTACTCTGTGTTCCTCCTGCCCTAAGCCAGGATCGCAGAGAAACAGAGTCACATTGGAACTTTTTCAGTGTTCAATTGGAGGGTAAGTGAAGAAGACACGTAGCTTTTCCATCTGGGTTCACAGAGCCACAAGGTTGGAAAAGACCTTTTTAAGATCATCGAGTCCAACTGTTCCTGTCCTGTGCTAAACCAGATCCCTGAGCACCTCATCTCCCCTCTGTTAAACACACCCAGGGCTGGGGACTCAGCCCCCTCCCTGGGCAGCCTGTGCCAGGCCCTGACAATTCTGCCAAGGAAGAACTTTGCCCTCCCAGCTGAGCTGACCCTACCCTGGGGCAGCTTGAGCTCATTGCCCCTTGTCCCATCTCCTGTCCCCTGGCTGAAGAGACCATCGCCCACCTCTCTGCACCCTCCTGGCAGGGCAGGAGAGGTGGGGAGAAGGTCTCCCCTCAGCCTCCTCTTCTTCAGGCTCAACACCCCCAGCTCCCTCAGCTGCTCCTCAGAGGATTTGCGCTCCAGCCCCTTCCCCAGCCTGGTTGCCCTTCTCTGGGATGCCTCAAGCGAGTCATTCCAACCCTTAACAGCTGAGAGCAGGAGGTTGGGAAGGTGGGCTGGGCACCTGCTGTTCACTGGGATTTGGTGGTGGTTGGACCTTTTGATATTGGATGTTGATACAGGTGTGTAAATCTGGGGGAGCCTAAAGCTGAGCACTGCATGAAGCAGCTCTGCCTGAACTCTGTGTTTTAGAGACCTTTTCCAATCATCTTCCCTAAGAGTTGGCACTGAGTGTTAAGTCCTAGAAGTGTGATGGCATGGTGTTCCTGGTTCACTTGTCTCTGATGGCCATAAGCTTCAGAGAAACTTGTCATGTGTGAGAAGGCATTTTAGGCTTTCAGCATCCATCCAACAGAAGCAAAAAATAAAGGCAAAAGTGACTCCTTTTTGCCAGATCAAGTTGGACCTTGGCTAGGAGCAAGAAGGTGTCTTGCTCCTTCTTGGAGCAATTCTTGGATCAAGAATTGTTTTAGGAATTTAGCTTCATGGGCAGCTGTCTTGCTGACAGGATTGCTGTGTCAGGATGTTATGGGCCAGAAGACCCCACTCCTCATTTCGGGGAATGATGTTTGTATGGAGCAGGAGTCCCTGTTCCCTAGGGGTGGCTGGCGTACAGATGGGTCCATTCCAGGAGAAGAGCTGTGTGTGGCTGCACTGAGGAGCTGCCTTGGCATGGCTAGGCTGCTGCAGTCCAGGATTTGGAGAAGCTTTGCTCTGTTGTGCTGGAGGGAGATTGACTAGAGCATCTGCCCTGAGGGAGGGCATATCTGTGAGGTCCTCTCACCCAGGACACAGTGAACTGATGCAAATGCGTTCATGTTCCTGTGTGTCTGCCTACTTTTCACCATGGGTCCGCCTTCGATGTCCTTTCTTGACACCATTTTGGCTGCAAGTTTCTCTGTGCTGTTACATCCCACCCATTGTTTTGGGTGCGCATAGCAAGGTTTTGGTAGTGAGGGGATGGGGCTGCAGGGGTGGCTTCTGCAGGAAGCTGACAGAAGCTTCCTCCAGGTCTGACAGATCCAACATCAGCCAGCTCCAAAACAGACCTACTACTGACCAGGGCCAAGCCCTTCAGTGATGCTGAACAGTGGTTCTGTTACTCCAGAGATGCTGGAGTAGTATTGAGAAGGAAAAAAAAATATACAGAGTGGCAGATTTTTGCTGCTAGAGAAAGGAGTGAGAAGATGTGAGAAACTTTGCTGACACCAAGGTCAGTGAAGAAGGAGGGGGAGGAGGTGCTGCAGGAGCTGGAGCAGAGATTCCCTGCAGCCCATGGAGAAGACCATGGTGGAGCAGGTTGTCCCCCTGCAGCCCATGGGGAGCAGAGACCCCACCTGCAGCTTGTGGAGGACCCTTCGATGGAGTGAGTGGAGACATGCAGGAGATGCTGTGACCTGTGTTGGAGCAAGCTCCTGGCAGGACCTTCAGCCTGTGGAGAGAGACAGAGGCCCCACACTGGAACAGGTTTGCTGGGGGGTCTTGTGACCCTGTGTGGGGCCAGGCTGGAGCAGTCTGGGGCTGAGGGGCTGCACCCCATGGAAGGACCCACACTGGGGCAGCTGGGGAAGAGCTGAAGCCCCGTGGGAAAGGACTCACTCTGGAGAAGTTGGTGGAGGACTGTCTGCTGTAGGTGGGACCCCACGGTGCAGCAGGGGAAGGGGGTGAGGAGTCCTCCCCTGAGGAGGAAGGAGCAGCAGAGACAGCGTGTGATGGACTGACCCCAACCCCCCTCCCCATCCCCCTGTGCCACTGGGGGGGATGGAGAGATATGGGGGTGAAGTTGAGGCTGGGAGGAAGGGAGGGGTGGGAGGAAGGGTTTAGGATTTGGTTTTATTTCTCATTATCCTACTTTCTTTTCATTGAATAATAAATGAGATTAATTTTATTCCAAGCTAAGTCAGTTCTGCCCATGACAGTCACCACTGAGTGATCTCTCCTGCCCTTATCCTGACCCAGGAGCCTTTCCTTGGATCTCCTCTCCCCTGCCCAGCTGGGGAGAGCAGTGGTCGAGCGGCTTTGGTGGGCACCTGGCCCCCAGCCTGGGTCAACTGACTACCACCATCTCATCCAAAATTATTTCCTTCTCCCCTGCTTGTCCTCAGCTATCAGACTCACTGCTTGGTTCCTTGAGTGGAACACAGGCCTAAAGCACCTGCTGGAGATGGACTTTGTGTTAGGTGTGACACCCTGAGCCATGGACAGGCCTGCAAGGTGGGGGGTCTGCTCTGTGGGTCCTGCTTCCACTCTCTGTCTACTGAATGAATGCACAGATGTCATGAAAACTCTCGTTCTTACGGAGTTTATTTGCTGGAATAGGGTAAAATCTACTAATTACCATAAACAGTGTAATCTTGCTAAAGGAAGAACCCCATTTAGATCGGTCTTTAAAATAACAGCTATTAATAATAATTATACATTACAGCCGTGCTGATAATTGCTAAGTTATAATAAGCAGTTTGCACATCTCTTAACTGCTTCTTCTGATGACTCCATGTTTTATGGTCATAGTAATGAGCATGGCTTGGGCTTTGTAGGAAAGGTTTGGAAGGTAGTTTTCAGGATCCCCCAAAACTTGCAGACTTTGTGCTTTCACCAAGGAGGGAGAGGAGGGGGAAATGGGAAAGAAAGTACTGTTTTGAGATCGATCTCTATTAGTTGTCACTTGAGAATATATCTGGGGTCTGGGAATCCTTGGCAGTAGGTTCTACACCAATGCAAATCCAAGGGATCACGACTCCCTGAAGAGGTCTCAAGAACATGTATTAACTCCGTTTGGGAAGGTGTCAGCTGCTTTGATGCTTGAATGTGGGTTTGGGGTTTTGTTTGAAAACCTCTTGTTTGTACTTGCTTTGAGGGCGAAGGTGGGGTGGGAAACCTGCTCCAGGTACAGAGGTTCCCTGACATGCAGCACCAAGAAAAGCAGGAGTCATAGAATTATAGAATCATAGAGCTGTAGGAGTTGGAAGGGACCTCGAGAGATCATCGGGTCCACCCTCCCTGCCAAAGCAGGGTCCCTGGGACATAAAAGTCCATCCAGCTTGTGCCATCTTCCTAGCAGAGAGGTTTAATTTTGGAAAGGGAGAGAGGATTTAGCATTGGTGTGGAGAGTAAAACTTTGTGGGTAGATTTGAATCATAGGATCATAGAATGGTTTGGGCTGGGAGGGACCTGCCGTGGGCAGGGACACCTCTCACCAGACCAGGCTGCTCAAGGCCCCATCCAACCCGGCCTTGAGCACCTCCAAGGAGGGGGCAGCCACCACCTCCCTGGGCACCCTGTGCCAGGGCCTCACCACCCTCAGAGGGAAGAATTTCTTCATAATATACAGTCTAAATTTCCCTGCTTCCAATTTAAAACCATTCCCCCTCATCCTATCACTCCAGGCCCTTCTAAAACGTCCCTCCCCAGCTTTCCTGTAGGCCTCTTCAGGTACTGGTAGGCCACTATAAGATCTTCCTGGAGCCTTCTCTTCTCCAGGCTGAACCACCCTAACTGTCTCGGCCTCTAAGAGTAGAATCATTGTATTTTACCCTCCTGTTTCCCTGAACTGCAACTCCATTTAATTCCATCAACCAGGAACCACGCCCAGAGGAAAGCCCAGTTTTACAGAATCCATAGAGAACCCCCACACTGCTAACAACGGCAGTGTACACAAAAAGCAAGCACTACTTCTTCACTGGTCTGGATCTAGATGGCAGCTTCCCTTCCCAAGGTGCTTCCTGACAAGGAGGGAGGGCCACCATTTTTGTGCACCCCAGTATCTGCCCCTCTTGAGGGGACGGGCTGCCTGAACTAGGACCTAGCCTGCAGGACCCAGAAAACAGTCTTCTGTGTTTCTCTTGGGTTTGTTTTGTCAAGCACGTTTTATATATGTGCACCTCATACTCACTGGGATTAGGTAGAGCCCAGAAATCAGTGGGTAACAGCTGAAAAAGCCTTGCCTTAAAAGGTCTTCTGGAGGATGGTGTCCAAAACAACCCTCAGTTGAGCACTGGGACATTTCTGGGCAGGCTGGTGGAAGTGGGGAAGGCAGGTAGCTGGGAAGTGCTAACCTAAAATAAGAGAGTCTGCTCAGAATGAAGTGTGGAAGGTAGGCTGAGAGCAGAGGAGGCTTTCTTAAAGTGATGAAGTACTTAAACATCATCTCACGGGATCAAAACATTCAGGGTGGAGAAGACTTCAGGAGGTCTGTGGTCCAACCACTTGTTGAAAGCAGGTTGAGCACTGAACTTGGGTGTTACCCCACTGCTGTAGTGATGAGACATGTGTGGTCCTGACCATGAACCCCAATATAGGAAGGGAGTGTGGTCAGAAGGGGAATTTAAAGGGCACATTCAAAAGACCCGGAGTTGGTCACTAGCAGAAAGTGCCAGGAGATGCCAAGAGGTCACGATGTTCCCCTGCTTCTTCAGCCTCCTTATTGACACCCCCATGTTGGGTGGTAGTGGCGTTATCAGCAGTGGCCCCAGCACACTGGGATGTCCGTGTCAGGCAGCCCGTCTCTGTCATTATGTGATTCACACCGGCTCCGTGCAGACTAAGCATATAAAGAAGATTACAGACCACAACTTGTTAGTCTTTTATCTTATTATGAGGGTTAGATGTCAACCAACTCCCTGTCCATGCCCAGACATCTGCTGTAGGCATCCCTGTGCGTGATGACAATCCTATCGCAAATGGATGTGGTAGCTCATCACCCTACAGCCAAGGGGAGTTTTCTTCCTGGTAAGTTCTGGTTTCCTTTGGAGACGGGTGAAGGTGGACTTGGTTGTAGAGTTTCCTGCTGGAGATTGATAAATATCTCAAATACAAGGTTTCTGTGTGGTTGCTGGACGTTGGCGACTGCTGACAAACCCATTCCCTTTCAATCCCATATCTCTCCTGCTGGTAATCAGCCAAATGCTGGTTGGACCTGGGAGGGGGGGTGAGCACCTCAAAGATGCAGTCACATGTTAGTCCTTGCTCTGCTTTGTGGTTTGTTGTGGGTATTGGAGGAGGAGCATCCCTAGGGCAGTGGCCTGGCATCCATTTCCTCCAGCGCCACCTTTAAATATACTAAAATAGGCAAAAAAACCCCCAACCACTTCAGGTTTGTGTTGTGTGCCCTCCTGGGATAGAAAATACCCTCTTGACTCTGCTTGCTTCATCCCAAGCAGTGCCACCTGCCTCAGTTGTCCTCTCCCCCAGTTGCTCATCTCCCTACACTGCTTTGATGCTGAAGGGCCTGGAACATCTCCCGTATGAAGAGAGGCTGAGTGTGCTGGGGCTGTTCAGCCTGGAGAGAAGAAGACTAAGGGGGGACCTTATTCATGTTTATAAATAGCTTAAGTATGGGATGCAGGGGGAAATGGGCAGCCCCTTGTCAGTGGTCTGTGGGGACAGGACAAGGGGCAATGGCTGCAAGTTGGAGCACAGGAAGTTTCACACTGTCCTGGTTTTGTTCAGGATGGAGTGAACTTCATCTGTAGCAGCAGCTGGAATGCTGTGTTTGGGAGTTACAAGGGGAGTAGTGCTGATAACACCCTGATGTTGTTAGTTGCTGTCAGACAGTCAAGGACTTTCTCAGCTCTTCATGAGAAAGGAGGGGCGAAGCCAGGACAGGTGCCCCAGCTGCCCAAAGAGAGGATTCCAGCCAGTTACGTCCTGTCCAGGATATCGGGGGCTGACGGGAGGAAGGCCGAGGGCGGCTCCAGGACGCGCGGTTCTAGGGGGACGGTCGGGTCCCGGGACGGCTCTGGGTGGCACGGCCTGAGCTGTGGGTTCGGTGAGAAACTGCATTGGGTATCAACAGCTTTATATATTTTTGATCTAAAGTCCTGTCAGCATTGTTATATTTTATCTTTCTGTTATCTTAGTAAACTGTCCTTATCCCACCCCACGGGCCTCTTAGTTTCTTAGTTTTGGGGTTATTTGCCCCTTCCTTTTCCCTTCCCTTACCTCTCACACCCCCCCCCCCCCCCCTTCCCTCTTCCCCTGCTCTTTTCCTTTAAGGAGCAGGCAGCTGCGTGGATCTCGGCTCTCAGGCAGGGTAAAACCACGACACACACCAGTCTGGGGAAGAACTTTTCCCCAGTGAGGGTGAGATAGCCCTGGGACAGGCTGCCCAGGGGGTGTGGAGTCTCCTTCTCTGGAGACATTCCAGCCCCGTCTGGACACCGACCTGTGTGACCTGTCCTAGGGAGCTGCTTGGGCAGGGCGTTGGACCTGATGGGCTCTGGAGGTCCCTTCCAACCTCTATGATTCTGTGATTCTGTGATTCTTTACTCCCCCCAGGACTCGTTACAGCCACCTATTCTCCTGGTCCTTTCTTCAGCACTTTTTATTTCATAATTGGTGCTCTCCATTCAGTAATTGTCACTAATTAGCTAAAAGCAGGGCAAGCAAGCTCTCTTCCAGGGCTCCATGCTTCCTGGGCCTCCTCTTTTTCTCTCTTCATGCCTGTTTTCCCCTTTCTCCTTTTTAATACGCCGCGTGATTTTTGCTCAGGAGTTAATGTGTGATATTGATCTACGTAATGAGCCTTTTTGACAGTCCAGGCACATTTGGGAATAATTCCTTGAGCAGATGAAATCCTTAGGCCAGAACTGCTCGTTCTCAGCAGCTTCCAAACGAAGCCACAATTGTTCAGAAGTGACAGATGAGAAATACTTCGGGAGCTGGAAATTACACAAGCTGGTAATGGGTATTTTTTTTTATATTTTTTCCCCTCTCTTTCCCTTCTGGATGGTGTGTGACTCACTCCAAATTTGCTTCTCGATTTTATAGTCTCAAAACGGGCTGTAAATACCGGTTTCCAGTGCAGGAGAGGCTTGAGGGATGAATGGAATCATGGAATCACTAAGGGTGGAAAAGACCTCCGAGGTCATCTAGTCCAGCCATCCCCCTGCCACCTCTGTTACTAATCCATGTCCCGAAGTACCTCATCCAAAGCCTTGGTAGCCTTGGTGCCCTGCAGTGTGGTGGGAGCTCCTGTGTCTTCTACCTCCCAACTGCAGGGAAGGAACATGAGCCTGGTTTGGGTTTGTGTGGTGAGGGGTGGGAGGGTGGGGGTTGCAGGGGTGACTTGTGCAGGAAGCTGAAGACATGGAAAATGCTGTAACCTGTGTTGGAACAAGCCCCTGGCAGGACCTGCAGCCCGTGGGGAGAGCGAGAGGCCCACGCCGGAGCAGGATTGCTGAGGGGGCTTGTGAAGAAGCCCCCTCAAGAAATGAAATAGCTGAGTGTAATGCAGCAAAGTGTGTATATCCTATGGAACCTGCTTTGGCGGGGGGGGTTGGACCTGATGATCTCAGACAGAGATTTCAGAGCTGCAGGGGTGGGAAGGGACCTCCAGAGATCAGCAGGTCCAACCCCCTGCCAAAGCAGGGTCCCTAGGACAGGTCACACAGGTCAGTGTCCAGAGGGGGCTGGAATCTCTCCAGAGAAGGAGACTCCACACCCCCTGGGCAGCCTGTCCCAGGGCTCCCTCACCCTCACTGAGAAGAAGTTCTTACCCAGATTGGTGTGGAACTCCCTGTGCTCCAACTTGAGGCCATCACCCCTTGTCCTGTCCCCACAGACACTGAGAAGAGGCTGCCCATGGCCCCCTGTGTCCCACCCTTCAGCTCTTGATCCCCATTGATCAGATCCCCTCTCAGGCTTCTTCTCTCCAGGCTGAATAGGCCCAACTCACTCAGCCTTTCCTCACAGGGGAGATGCTCCAGGCCCTTCAGCACCTCTGTCCCTCCTCTGGACTCTCTCCAGGAGATCCCTGTCTGTTTGATCCCAGGGAGCCCAGAACTGGACACAACACTCCAGGTGGCCCTGACCAGGGCAGAGCAGAGGGGGACGATCCCCTCCTGTGACCTGCTGGCCACACTCCTCCTGATGCCCCCCAGAAGCCCGTGGGCTCTCTTCAGATGTACATCTTCAGACGATCAGGATGTCACCTGTTGATGTTCCAAGTTCATTTCCTGCTTAAGGGACTACTCTGGGATTTGCTGAGTTTTTTCATTCACTGTACAGATCAGAGGAGACAGAAGTGGTTTGAGTTCAGTCTCTTGCACTGGTTGAAGAGGTGTATGTGGGGTGGTGTATCGGTTGCTGTGTCTTGGCTTTGGAAGGGGGCTGGGGATATAGAGGGATCTAGCTTTGGTTTGCAGCAGAACACCTAATTCCTTGATGATCTGCATCCTAAACAGGACTGTCCTCATGGAGTTTGCAATGTAAGCCCCTGGATAATGGCATGTTATTGTGCTAACCATGATATACACGTACATATTTAGGAAATGGCTGTTCTCCTGGAGCAGAAGCTGGAGGGAGGAATAAGCTGAGCTGTTGGGGCATGTGGGTAGCTGAATCAAGCCTTAAAGCCACTAGCTTAATTTGTATATACACCTGCTTGCATGTGCAAGGCCTTCTCTTTCTCCTCTGCTCTGTATCTTGACTTTAACCAGGAGGAAGATGTTAAAAACCTACACACAGAATATTTAGTGACTCGGATTCCTGTCTCTGAAGGTTTATGTCTTGGCTGGGCTATCTGCTGGTTTCCCAGAGCCAGTTTGCATCCTTGAGGATGTTTCATCTTAAAAGCATCCTAAAGCTCCTATGTCTGCTGTAAGGGCATTTTCCTGCAGAGTTCACATTAGCTAGCTGGTGAGATGGGCAGGAGTTTTATCTCCCTGGAAGCACTGGTCCCTTGGAACTGGGAAAGGACCTCTTCATGTAGCTCCAGCCAGGAAAACCTCAGATCCATGACACTTGGTGGTCTGACAGAGCAGGACTTGGTTTGGGAGAAGACAACCCATGAATGGTCAAGGGGAACATGGGCTTGTGCCTCCCTGGAGGTAACATCTTCCCTGTGGTTGGGGCTTGTTGGCTGCGCTGGTTCAGAGCTCAGCTGGAGGGATCACATCGTTTCTTCTGGGGTTGCCAGTCATCTGGTTGATGCAGAAGATTCTTTGTTGTATTGCAGGGTTTGTTTTTTTTTTCCCTTTTGTAAAACTCTTTTTAATCTATTTTTAACCAGAACAGGTTTTAAAAATAGGTTTTGGTCTGATCTCCTGTTTCACCTCCACATGAAAACCTCCTCACTGGACCGCTTGCAGCCACACTGTTTAGTTCCTGCTGCCCTGGAGAATCTTCTCAAGTATCCTTCTCTTCCTCACACCCCTGCCCATCATCCCCAGCTTCTTACCCTCACCTGGCACCGCTAGCACCATCAGCTTTTTAAATTAAGCTTTATTAATTTTGTTCTTCCTCCTGTGCCCATGTCTGGAGATTTTCAGTGCTTTGGATTTTAAGAAGGAGGATAAGCAGAGTGTCTGTTGCTGTCCTTAGGTGTAGGAATATTACAGAAATTGGACTTTTTTTTGTGTGGAAACTCTAAACATGACCACCTAGGATTGTTATAAATGATACTGGATGCACAGCAAAGGTATCCTGCCTGTGAAAACTCAGGGGCTTGGACTACTGGGGTTTATTTTAACCTATTTATAATTACTGGAAGTAATTCCTTGCTTTTTAATTTTTTTCTTTTGTTTTTGTTTGTTTTTTTTTTAACTTTCTCAGGCTCCCTCTGTTCTTGGCATCTCTCCTGAAGGGATGGAGAACTCATCGGTGGCATCAGCTTCCTCAGAGGCGGGGAGCAGCCGTTCTCAGGAGATAGAGGAGCTGGAGCGTTTCATCGACAGCTACGTCCTGGAGTACCAGGTCCAGGGGCTGCTGACAGATAAAACAGAAGGGGATGGGGAAAGCGAGAAGACGCAGTCCCACATCTCACAGGTGGGTGAAAGGCACGGTGGGGGAGAGGGGCTGATGGAGAGGGTCTGGTGGACACATGGGACTTGTTACCTGGGTTGGGGATACCTCCCCAACTGAAGCATTTTGGTAGCACAGGGGTGAAAAGCAGGACATGATAGAAGGCTGGATGTGGGGCAGCTTGCTTGTTCCACCAGATAGGAGGTTTCCAAACAGTTGGTAGTGGTCTTCTGCCAATGGGGTTTTGGTTTTCCATGGTCTCCAGGTGTGTGCCCCGAAGCTCTTTGACTTCTCCAGGGTTCCCATTTATGAATGAAGGGCATTTCATATGTAAGTCACAGATTCACAGAAGCGTAGGGGTTGGAAGGGACCAATTCCATATGTAGATGGGAGGCACCTCTCTCAATCCTGAACAGCAGGCTGCTTCACCAGGGTAGGAAGATCCTGGAGGGACTGGAAGAACTGCTGCAGTGGGGCGATACTCAGCAGTGAGATGTGCACAGGGGTGTCTGTGAAACAGCCAAGTCTGAAGGTCAATTAAAAGCCCCAAATGCCCCCATAAAGTGTCGGGTCCTGATGGCATTTTAATAAGTGTAATAAGCTGTTTGCTTGCCTTGTGGCTGTCTTGTTGATGAAGGAAGATCTGTATTTCAAAGTATGGGAGTAAACAGCAAACAGAAGGGTGGTTTTAGTGGGGATGTGGTTTGGTGTAGTCATTAGGAATGGCATGTTCCAGGGTAGTTTTGTTCCTAAAATGGATATTTTAGGTCCAACACAATCATAGAACCATAGAATCATAGAAAATCCGCAGTTGGAAGGGACCCATAGGGATCAAGTCCATCTCCTGAAAAAAACACAAGGAGAACTTAGACCTCCTGAACTACTGTTGTTGCTCAGAGGGAGATTGTTTGTAGACTGGTGCCACAGTGAAACAACCAGGCGTGTGCTGAAGATGTGAACTGTTGGGTGAGGACCCTGTGGTGCAAGGAGCAGTGAGCTCCAGTCCGTGCCCTTGGGCTTGTGAGGCTGTTGTGATCCTCTATTTGTGACAGAAGTGCTTTGCAGGACTTGCAGGACTGCTGGTAGGATAAAATGTTTAGCTTAGCAATCACTTACCTACTGGTTATGAGGACAAAACAAGAACAGTAAGACTGAAGGGTTGTACGGGTAAGGATATGGCAATCATGGGATACCTGCTGGAAGAGTCTGCTGCTCTGATTGGGCCTTTGTCTCTTTATTTGGGGTGCAAGGGAGACTGATCCCAAGCACAGATCCCTGGACCACTTCATGTTAAGCCTTAATGTTAGTTTCACAGAATCACAGAACTGTAGGGGTGGGAAGGGAGCTCCAGAGATCATCGGATCCAACCCCCTGCCAAAGCAGGGTCCCTAGGACAGGTCACACAGGTCAGTGTCCAGAGATGGGGCTGGAATCTCTCCAGAGAAGGAGACTCATGTAGGGCATGTGGTGGCAAGACAAGGGTCAGTGGTTTTAAATTGAAGGAGGTTAGGTTTACATTGGATGTAAGGAAGAAATCCTTCCCTGGGAAGGGGGAGGCCCTGGCATAGGGTACCCAGAGAAGCTGGGGCTGCCCCTGTATCCTTGGCAGTGTTCAAGGCCAGGCTGGATGGGGCTTGGGGCACCCTGGGCTGGTGGGGAGTGTCCCTGCCCGTGGCACGAGGATTAGTCTAGTTGATCTTTGAAAGTCCCATCCAACCCAAACCATTTGTGATTCAATATCTGAATGATCCCAGCAGTGTTTTTATGATTTATCTGAGCTGTGCAGGTTTGCTGGAGCTGGGGATCTGCTCCAGAGCTTTGGACCCTTTATATTTTAGCTTGGTGGGAGTAAGCAACCAATCAAAGGAACCTTTTTAAGAACAGATTTTGCTGAAGAGCTCTTTCACAGTTTGGGGGCCAAAGCAGTTAGAAGAGGGAGAAAATAAATTTAAAAAATTAAGTGATCCAAAGTACTTTACAGTGCATTTTTTTTTGACCCAAGGCTGGAAAATTAACTGTGTTGGAAGTGTCACTTTGGAGGGGCTTCAGGCCAAACAGGCAAGAGCTGCTTTAATTAACGTGCCGAGTTTAGGAATACTGTTCAATTAGAAATAAACTAATAGCCAAAGGTTTACAACCACTTGCAGCCTGTCTGCACCTCTGCCCAGGCTCCCCCTGAAACTTAAGGACAGAGCCTGCTAATTCTGGTGGCAGCCCAACCAAATCCATCTCCCAGGATTTTAGATTTCCCCCTCACCTACCCTGAAACCCAGCATTTAATACCAGTTTTAATTAATCCTTGCCTGGTTTTTTTTAATAGCAGTTCTGGGAATGCTGAAAGATGGTCAGGTTTTATTTTAAAAGAAAGAAAAATTAATAATAATGAAAGATCTGAACATTGAACCTTTTAATTAAATCACCTTTAGAGGCACCCCAAGTAAGGCAGCTAAAGGTGGTTGTACCCCACACCGTTGATGTGTAAGTTTAACTAGGATTTCCATGGGGAACTCCAGGAAAATGCAGTGTTCCATGTTTTTAGGGCTTGTGTATGGGACAAGAAGTGAGGACAGGCTCTTCATATGTCACCTGGTTTTATTGGGCCATGTCTTAAGGCCTATATTAATAAGAAGAAATTACCTGTTGCCTCCCAAAGATTTTCCTGCCCACCTCAAACCCTGGATTTGGGTAACAAATAATGAGGGTTTTCTGGTTTTTATTTTCTCTTCCTGATCACTTCTTATCACAGCAAGTAATAAACAGGCACATACTCTGCAGCTTGGTGGAAGCCAGACTGATGGGAGGCAGCTTGTTCCCTCTTAATGAGAGCCGGAGGAAAAAGGATGGGTTTAGGGGGAAGGCACTGGACTGAGACCAAGAAAATTGTTTGTAACTTCAAGGTTCTGCTGGCAAGCTAATCTTTAATGCTGGGCAAGTTACTTAATCTCCTTTTGGTTCGTTTTCTTGTGACTGTAATAATGTTTTCCCTGCCTGAGAGAGGATAAATCCACTCACCCACACATCTGAGATGCTCAAACTGTACCACTTTCCCAGATAACTTCTCTCCATGCTTGAGGAAGGAAGGAAAGGCACAATGTATGTTCCCTCATCCTCCTGGCCACTCACAGGGGAGCTGAATCCATCACCAGGCTAGAGAATCCCAAGTGCAGGTGTTTCCATGGTGGGGATGTCTCCAACCTTGCTCCCACCAGGAAAAAGAGGGAAGACAGAGAGGAAAAGGCAATTTTCTTTACGCTTTGGACATAATAATATGTGAGATGGAGCTTGGGAGACCTTTCCAGGCAGATGGTTGCACTTCAAATTATTAAAGGAGGTAGGCAGTAGCCCTGGTAGGAGACTCTCAAGCATGATGGCATCATTAGCTTCTCCAGGTAGGTCTGCAGAGATGGCAGGAGCTCATTACAGGCAAGGCTGAGGTGCCTACTTCTGGTGAGCTAGAACAGGCTCTCTGATGAAGGCAGAGCTCTGGAGGGATCATGGGCAGTTTGAGTGGTGGCTCTTCCTCTTATTTTGTGGCCTTACCCATACTGCTCAAGGTCTCCAGTAGGTGCTGTTGGTGTGGAGCTGAGTCTCTGTTTTCTTGGCACACCAGCTTTGGTGATGGCATTCAAGCAGTGGGTGTCTCTGGGGAAGCTGAGCACTTCCAGGGTGAAAGACCTCAGCAATAGGGCTGGCCACCAAGTTTCAGTCTCAACTCTGCTGGGTGGGGGGCACTGACAAAATGAGTTTAGGATTAAGCAGCATCTTCCATGTTTGTCTAGTGAATTAGTGAATACTTCTCTTTTTTAATTGCTCCCCCCACCAGTGTTATGTAAGCCCTTCTTTTATTTGAGGGGGGGGAAAAAACCCCAAATGACCCCGAATGGAAATAAGTTGGTGGAGGCATCTCTCTGCCAAACCTTGAGGGAAGCTGGCTGAAGCAGCTCAGCGTTCCTTGTAGCCAGGAAGTCCACTGATGCCCCTGTCCTTCACCGTGGGGTGAAGGTGGTGTGACAGCAGGGCTGCCACCCAGGCTGCATGTCACAGCTGCAGTGTAGGGCAGTGGTCAAACCTGAAGCTTTGAGGTCTGTTTCCTGTGTTGTTTAAAATAAGAACACTGGGGTTTGTCACCTTGGGATTCATACCTGTCCCCAAAGACAACACAGCTGGGAAAAACAGAAATGTCCCAACTTCCCAAGGAAGTCTCCAGGGAACAGACCTGAACAGGCTGGACCGATGGGCTGAGCCCAACAGGATGAGGTTTAACAAGGCCAAGGGCAGAGTGCTGCACATGGGACACAACAACCCCCTGCAGCTACAGGCTGGGGGAGACTGGCTGGAGAGCTGTCAGGCAGAGAAGGACCTGGGGGTGTTGGGTGACTCCAGACTGACCATGAGCCAGCAGCGTGCCCAGGTGGCCATGAAGGCCAAAGGCATCCTGGCTTGTGTCAGACACAGTGTGGCCAGTAGGGCTGGGGAGGGGATTGTGCCCCTGGACTGGGCACTGGTGAGGCTGCACGTTGAATGCTGGGTCCAGTTCTGGGCTTCTCACCATCAGAAGGACATTGAGGTCCTGGAGTGAGTCCAGAGAAGGGCAGCCAGGCTGGGGAAGGGGCTGGAGGGCAAATCCTCTGAGGAGCAGCTGAGGGAGCTGGGGGTGTTGAGCCTGGAGAAGAGGAGGCTGAGGGGAGCCCTTCTCCCCACCTGCCCTGCCCTGCCAGGAGGGTGCAGAGAGGTGGGCGATGGTCTCTTCAGCCAGGGGCCAGGAGATGGGACAAGGGGCAATGGGCTCAAGCTGCCCCAGGCAGGGTCAGCTCAGCTGGGAGGGGAAAGTTCTTCCCTGGCAGAGTTGTCAGGGCCTGGCACAGGCTGCCCAGGGAGGGGGCTGAGTCCCAGCCCTGGGTGTGTTTAACAGAGGGGAGATGAGGTGCTCAGGGATCTGGTTTAGCACAGGACTTGATGATCTTAAAGGTCTTTTCCAACCTTGTGATTCTGTGATTCTGTGACAAGAGAAAAGTCCAGTCCAGCTGCCCTGGTGTGTATTGTATGCCTGAGATACCAAACACTCTTGGAGTGTGCAAGTTGCTGGGGATGTATTTCCTTGCACAGCATCATTTCAGGTGCCTTCCTGCAACCGTGCCTGTACCCTCTCCTTGCTCACTGTCAGCAGGTGGAACATTTCCAAGCTGAAGCCTTTGGGATCATCCTGAAAAGGACAGGGAGTGGGGAGGGTGGGGGAAGCCCTCACACATACAAGTGATGCTACAGCATGCTGCAGACTGACACAGCAGTATTTCCCAGCCTGGCTATTATTTTACACAATCCCTTTTTTATCCCTTTCACAGTGGACAGCAGATTGTAGCGAGCAGCTTGATGGCAGTTGTTCCCCATCCCGAGGGAAGGGCTCGTCGTCTCACGAACAGAATCAGGTAGGGGCTGTGTTTAGCTCTTCCTCACCAAACCTTTGCTTTTCTTCCTGTGCTGCCTCATACCTAACAGCTTCCCTTCTCCCTTGGAAGGGGAGAGAGCTCTGCTTGGCTGCTGGCAGCTCACTTCCACCAAAGCCACAGGAGATGAGCAGCATTCCCGGCATGCAGATGGATGTTTTGACCAGCAGCTTATTGCTCTGCCATGAAGGGGATAAAAATACAGAGTGTTGCATTTATTCCTGAAGAGCTTCTTATTGCCACCTCCTCGTTTGAGGGACCTATTCAGAGCTTCAGAGCTGACTTGGAAGCATGAGATGTAGGTGAGAGGAGGGAGCTTTGTGTAGCTGCGCTTCTTGGTTATGTGCTGCAGCACAAGGAAGGTGGTGCAGGGAAGAAGATTAAATAGCCAAGGGGCTGAACTGGGAGAAGACCTGAAATTGCACGTGTGTTGGGTTTACAGTGAGAGAAGCCACGTGTGAGTTGGTTCTGGTGGTTGTCTGTGGTGTGAGCATCAGTGAAGAGAACCTACCAACTGCTGCTGGTATCACTGGAGGTAGCTGTCCCTCCTCTGTGCAGGCAGCAGTGTGGGAGAGGGTTGGCTGGTGTGGAGGCATGGGTTTGGCCATTGTCATCATGTTGAGTGCTGTGCCATGGTGTGACCACCAACCCTGTTTGAGCAGCTTTCACCCAAGGAGAGGAGAGACTGGGCCAGCTGCAGAAAAGGGTGAAGTGGCTTTTGTAGTTGCTGTGGCAGGTGGATGCCCCACCTGGAGAACGGGCTTCAGGCTGGTGGTTTCAGTGCTCTTTGCCCTACTTGATGTCCACCAGGCTTCAGACACGTGTGTGAGATGAAGCCTGGGACCCTCCTTGCAGGGTGGCACAAGAGGCTGTGCCAGTCTGAGCAGTGAGTATTGCAGCTCCTGCACCCCACTTTGGAGTAGTTCCTTTCCACGTGGAGCCATGCTGGAAGCTGCTTGGCTGCAGGGTGGGGGCTCACACGTCTCCTTCCTGCTGTATGCTTGGATGGAAGGATTCTGGGAGCATCTATACAAACACCCTGCACACAAGAAGCACAAGAACTTGCTGTGAGGCTGCGTGCTGTAAGGAGACGTTGCTGTGGGTGAGCCTCTGAAGGTGCCAGGTGGAACTGGGGGTTTTAATTCATTATAGCTTGGGCCTGCTCTGAAATACTCTACAGCAAAACCCCAGCTGGGCTCCCTCCCACCTTTGCAGCCATCTCCTTGAAATTCCACAGGGAGGCCTGGCTGTTTCCATCAAGCCTCCTTGGGTGTTATCAGGACCCAGTGTTATCCCAGGGGAAGAAGGTCCCTCCCTCTGGTGGGTACCACGGGAGGATGCAGGAGTCACGTGAAGCGATGCTTTCCTGACTCCAATCAACACATCCCTTTCATCTTCCACCTACCTCATGCTGTGCTCTCTTCTGTGTCAGCTTGTGGGTTTTTTTTAATTTATATATTTCTTTTTCTTATCCTGGGCATGAAACCTATTTGATCTCCTCCAGCACAGAGCTTGTTTTGTACACATAAATAATACTCACTGATGCCTGCATTGTCTTCCCTGCATTTGGGCTCTCTCCCAGCCTGCAGTGGAGTTAATTATCTGTCTCCTTTAACAGGGAGTAACAAGT
This sequence comes from Gallinula chloropus, assembly GCF_964237585.1. Lineage (NCBI taxonomy): Eukaryota > Metazoa > Chordata > Aves > Gruiformes > Rallidae > Gallinula > Gallinula chloropus. The sequence goes on from NC_140089.1 coordinate 87,318,707, forward strand.
TTTCCTCAGCACCAAAATGGCACTGCAAGCTATTGTCCTTCTGTCCAGGCAGTGGGTTTACATGATTAAAACACTGCCGGTGAGGACCAAGTTCAGCTCATTAGGCTTTCTAGCTCTTTATTTTTCACTGGTAGTTTTAAATGCTTTAAAGTAAAAAAGGAAAAATCATCAATAAGGTGTTTGTCTGGATTGTAAATCATCAGTCACTCTTCAAACCTGCTAAGGAAAAAGCTGGCTAATTGTTTCCCAAGGAATGCTCAGGGGCTTTTGTTGCAATTCATTACGTGTTTTGAAGGGTTTGGTTGGACAATCAAATTCCTGGATTTTCCTATCTTGTATCCATCCAGCTGAGGTTGCAGCATCGCTGGTTGTGCAGCGCACGGCAGCCAGAGCTCAGAAATATTTGGGTGTGAGATTTCTGCTGGCTTCAGCTACTGTGAAAATACAGGTTATGTATCAGCGACCGCGATACGACTCACGGGGTTCTAACCTGGTGACCAGAAAGGGCATTTATATGGAAATCCAGGTGTGGTGGTTTTACCCCGGCTGAGAGCCCAGATCCACGCAGCTGCCTGCTCCTTAAAGGAAAAGAGCAGGGAAAAGGGAGGGGGGTGGGGAGAGGCAAGGGAAGGGAAAAGGCAGGGGCAAATAAGAACCCCAAAACCAAGAAACCAAAAGCCCCTGGGTTGGGATAAGGACAGTTTACTAGAACAGCAGAGAGATCCAATATAACAATGCTGACAGGACTCTAGAGCAGAACATCTCTGCAGCTGCTGATACCCAATGAGTGTCTGACCCAACCCACAGCTCAGGCCCTGCCACCCAGAGCCGTCCCGGGACCGACCGTCCTGGAGCCGCCCCCTCCTCCCACCAGCCCCCTTTACACTGAGCAGGGTGCCACTGGCATGGAACACCCACCCCCTTTGGGCACTTTGGGTCACCTGTCCTGGCTTCCTCCCCTCCTTTCTCATTAATAGAGAAATACAAAGAGCTGAGAATGTCCTTGACTGCTTGACACGACTGAAAACATCAGGGTGTTATCAGCACTGCTCCCATCCTAACACCCAAACACAGCATTCCAGCCCCTGCTACAAATGAAGTTAACTCCATCCTGACCAAAACCAGGACACCAGGAGAGCCCTGGAAATGTATTCAGCATCTGGTTCCCTTTCTGCAAAGGCAGAGCAGTCCAGGGCCACCTTCTCAAAACTAATTGGCTTCCTGAAGATTATCAGGGAGCCTCAAGTGAAGCTGACTTTCCCATGCCTGAAAATCCCCCTCTCTGTCCCTAAGCACCTGATTGATGCCTTTGAAATTCTTGTCCCTTATGATCCAGCGAGGTTAAGGCAAATGAAAGAAATGCTTTGAGTGTGTGTACGTGTATCATCCCTTCATATAGACATTTATATATAGTATGTGTGTATGGAAGCATCTGCAGGATGTTGTGGAATCATTGGGCTGAGGAGCGATTCATGGCTAATATGCAATATAGGGATAAAAATCAGGTGGTGTGATGCACCCTGCAGTCCAGCATATTCCTAAATTGCTGTTTCTCTGATCATGTCATGTATCTCTGATAAAGACCATCCCATACTTATCTTGCTCTTACTTACAGTCCTTGGTGAGACATATGCTATTAGTAGCTATGGGAGGTGCTTAAAAACAGGGGAAGTTTCCCCTTGGAAACCTTTTACTCTGGTCTTTCCAGTTCTCTGGGCAGGTGGGTGCAAGGAGATGGTCTGCTCGTTTGGCCAGGAAGGCCAATGGCATCCTGGCTTGTGTCAGACACAGTGTGGCCAGTAGGTCTGGGGAGGGGATTGTGCCCCTGGACTGGGCACTGGTGAGGCTGCACCTCGAGTGCTGGGTCCAGTTCTGGGCTCCTCAGCATCAGAAGGACATTGAGGTCCTGGAGTGAGTCCAGAGAAGGGCAGCCAGGCTGGGGAAGGGGCTGGAGGGCAAATCCTCTGAGGAGCAGCTGAGGGAGCTGGGGGTGTTGAGCCTGGAGAAGAGGAGGCTGAGGGGAGCCCTTCTCCCCACCTCCCCTGCCCTGCCAGGAGGGTGCAGAGAGGTGGGCGATGGTCTCTTCAGCCAGGGGACAGGAGCTGGGACAAGGGGCAATGGGCTCAAGCTGCCCCAGGGCAGGGTCAGCTCAGCTGGGAGGGCAAAGTTCTTCCCTGGCAGAGTTGTCAGGGCCTGGCACAGGCTGCCCAGGGAGGGGGCTGAGTCCCCAGCCCTGGGTGTGTTTAACAGAGGGGAGATGAGGTGCTCAGGGATCTGGTTTAGCACAGGACAGGAATGGTTGGACTTGATGATCTTAAAGGTCTTTTCCAACCTACTGATGCTGTGATTCTGTGACAAGAGAAAAGTCCAGTCCAGCTGCCCTGGTGTGTACTGTATGCCTGAGATACCAAACACTCTTGGAGCTGAATCCTGCTGCATTTGAGTGATACCCCCCTCCCCCCAGAAGGTCTGTTAGCACCCTGTGAGCCCCCTGGGGTGAAGACCACTCCATCGACGTACACAAGATACTACCTGAGCGCCGTGTTGCCTCAGTGAATGAGGAGGGTTTAGATAATGGAACCGTTTCAAATCTTCTGTGTTTGGTTTTTATTTTATTCTGTTTTTTCCTAAGAAAAGATCCAGTGGGAAGGGTTTATGTAATGCTTTATTTGCATACCCCTTGTGAGACCGTTGCGAGTAGGAAGCGCTGTGGTATATCTCTGAGAGCGACCCATTAAGCAAAAGGCTTCCGGTATGGTATGTGTTTAGAGAGCCAGCAGAGCTCTTGGTACATGAAAGACCTGGCAGCAGCTCCATCCCAGGCTCCCCTTTTGCAAAGGGGATTTAGGAAAACCAAAGTTTGTCCCATTTCTCCTGGCAGTGGGAGACAGAGAGGTGGAAATCCTCCTTCCTGGCCAAGTCCATCTCTGCCCTCGTGGTGCCTGGCTGTGCCATCCTCGCTGAGGAAGAAGACTCTGTTATTTGCAGTCTGCATGTGTGTCCGTGTCCCAGCAGGTGTGGCAGAGACTTGTAGCATGGTTGGGGACCTCAGAGTCTTCTCCACTTAATGGACATGTTGCCTTCATGCCAAGAATGGAAGGAGCAGGCAGAATGTGTGGGTCACACCTGGATTATCCTACACCCTGCCATGAGCACCCTTCTGCTGTCCTGGTGGAGGGGGAGATGCCTTGGTCTGCCTTCCCATTGAGCCAGTGGAAACAGCAAGTTGGAGGAGGTGGGTTTCCTCTCTTGAGCTTTGGTTGGAGAGGGATAGCTAGGGCTGTTCTGACAGGTTAACAGTGCAAGATGCTGAGTGTCCTGCCTGGCATCAAGGAGGTTTTACAGGGACTGTGTGCCATTGTCACCAAGCCTGGCGTGTCCTGCAGAAGGATATCTGAACCCCAAGCACGAGTCTGAACCTTTGTTCACAAGGAAAGCATGAGAACTTCCCACAAAATCAAAGCTAATATCACATGAAACTTTATCTTCCGTGTCTCCATGACTCAAAGGAGCATTGTCCTAGTGCCAGAATGTTCCCAGGCCAGAGATGCTTCATGTCATGTGAGCTCAGACTGGGAGCAGAGGATGCCTGACCTGCCTGCATCTGGGAAGGTGCAGCTGGGGACAAATGCCTTTGACTGCTGAGGGGCGTGTGGGAGCAGAGCAGATCCACTCAGACCTTTCAGGTCCCACTTTCAAATGTCTAAAGCCCTCTCTGATGGTGAACACTTGGCTTCCAACCATACAAAGTCAAGGCTGGAAAAGCTGCTACGTTGCCAAAGCCAAAAGCAGCAGTAGGGATGGGGTGATGTGTGAAGATTGTCTCTTGGGAAACAGCAGATTTGAATGCACCATGAAACTTGGTTTCATAGAAAGTGTGAAAAACAAAGTATCAGCAACAATTTATTTTGCCATGCCAGAGATTTATTTTTTTCCAGGCATCTGGAAAAATGAACTCCTGGGGTCAAACACCAGAAAATCCTCCACGATGGGTGCTGCTGGAGCAGCAGGGGATCACGGTCTCAGGCAGTGGCTGTGTCACTGGGTGTGGAGTTGGGCTGAGGCTCCTGCGACCAGCACCACTGTCACATAAACTTCCCAAGTTGGCAGTGAAGCTGGTTGCTTGCCAGCTTAAATCCCCTGACATCAGTAGGCAGCCTGTAATCACCAAATCCTTGGCTAACCAGATCAGCCCTGCAGGGTGGGTGGGTGCTGCTTGTGAAGAGGCTGGCAGGATCTCCCAGCTGAAGATGTAATTCCTTTCCCCATGCTGGTTTGGCAGCCAGTGCCTGGCTTTTATTGCCCATCCTTGGTACTGGATCTGAAGCACAGTGATTTTCTTGCTCAGCAAAATGCAAGGGAGCAGTTTGAGGCTTCACATCCCACTGACTCCCCTGCGTTGTAGCCCAGGGCCAGTTTATACACAGACTTTGGTGAGGGTGGCCGGTGGCCACCACGCTGAAGACCTGTTGGGACAGACAGGTGTTGGTATGGGCTGCAGTCACCTTTGTCTCATTTCCAAAAGAAGAAAGAGAAAGTGAAAGGCAGGGAGTGACTTTGAGGCTTTGCCAGTGGTTTTTTGCCAGGTTGGCGTAGCCCTGCTTGACGGAGGAAGGAATTACATCTTTTAAGTGGGGTGGCCTGCCCATGATCAAAGAGCAGCTTTGAGGAAGCTGTTTGCTCAGTAGTTTTCTGCCTGTAATTGCTGTGTGATGCTGCTTCTGTGTAGTGATCACAGCCCACAGTCAGAGAGGACTGCTGAGAAAGGCAGCGAGTCCTCTAGCTAACAGGTAGGTTTAACTTTCTCTGGGACTGCTGCTGGAGAGGCACCTGGTGAAGCAGCACCACTGCTTGTGATGTAGGCACCTGCTTGGGTGTCTGGGAGTGAAATGATTCACTGCTTTGCTGCCTGATTGAGAAGAGCTGTTGTAGCTTACAGAGGATGGTGAGAGGGGTCTTCCAATCCTGGTGTCACTGGTGATTTATGTGGGAGCGTGTCTCACCACCCTCAGTGTCTGTCTGTGCAGAGTGGATGGGGTGATGCCCACCTGTCTACTGAGAGTTTCTCACACTGCAGTGTCAGGAAACTGGCAGTACCTCTGAGGTCTCCATTCTTCTTCCAGATTTGGCTGAACAGGTCAACAGATGTGGAAACTCTTGGCAGGAAAGGAATGACGTGAGCTGTTTCCTCCAAGGTTTGGGCAAAGCCTTGCTGCTGGGTTTCCATGGCACACCTGAAGTCCTCCATGCCATTCTGAGTGCCCTCACTACTCTTCATCTTCATCCTTGTGCATAAATGAGCTAGCTAGCACATCCTCAGCCAACACAACTCTTTCAGTGCCTGGAAGGAAGATAGCCACACACCCATGGCTCTTTCCTGGGGGGGGGTTCAAGCTCCCTTTCCAAGCTCCATGTGATGCTTGGTGTTCTTCCTGCTGTGCCTTTACCAAAGCAGTGCCATCAGGTACTGTACCAAGTTGGAGAACACTGGGGAAGGTGAACCTGAACCTGGGAAGGAAAGGGACAGACACAAAGGGATTGCTTTTCCAGTGTATTTTTAAAAGGACAAGTTTTCTGTTTTTCTTATAGCTTTGTACAATACATTGAGAAGAAAATAGCTGGAAAATTGTCCCTCCTAAAATGTTTATAGTAATCTTAAGGGTTTTTTTTTCCTTAAACAATGTGTTTTCAGTTACTTAAATGATTAAATTGTTGTTTTTCCCTAGAAAAAAAGATGGTTGTTCTTGAATAGGTCTAGAACAGAGAGCCCAGTGTCAAAATTCTGCTAAACTTGAAGATATAGCTGTAGTGTGAAAACCTCTGCTACAAGGAAGCATCACAAAGGACCTTTTACATGATACCTTCTTCCATTGGGGCCAGGATTAAAACTCAACACTGGGGAGTCATTTGAACGGCACCCCACAACTTGATTTAGGGAGCTCCTTGTGGGTGAGACCATTGTTGATGCTGGGGGACACCTCAGAGGACTTTTTTTTGTCCTGATGAGTCTTCTAGCTTTCTGTTGCTTTTCTTCTGTGCCTGGCCCACCTTGGGCTATAAATGCTATACATTGAATATAGGTATTCATACATACAGTTCAAAATGAACCCCATCAAGATTCCACTGATGTCTTCAGGCCACTTAAAGCTTACAGTATCACAGTGATTGATCTACACCTCTATCAACACAGCCGACTTCGCCCATACTTGCTATCATAGAATCACAGAATCACAGGGGTTGGAAGGGACCTCCAGAGATCAAGTCCAACCCCCCAGCAAAGCAGGGTCCCTAGGACAGGTCACACAGGTCGGTGTCCAGATGGGGCTGGAATCTCTCCAGAGAAGGAGACTCCACACCCCCTGGGCAGCCTGTCCCCACAGACACTGAAAAGGGGCTGCCCATGTCCCCTTGTGTCCCACCCTTCAGCTATTGATCCCCATTGATCAGATCCCCTCTCAGGCTTCTTCTCTCCAGGCTGAACAGGCCCAGCTCACTCAGCCTTTCCTCCCAGGGGAGATGCTCCAGGCCCTTCAGCATCTCTGTCCCTCCTCTGGACTCTCTCCAGGAGATCCCTGTCTTTTTTATCCCAGGGAGCCCAGAACTGGCCACAGCACTCCATGTGGGGCCTGACCAGGCCAGAGTAGAGGGGGAGGATCCCCGCCTTTGACCTGCTGTCTTCAGGCCTTCTTTGCCCCCAGGGCACACTGCTGGCTCATGGCCACAGAGCTCCTCTCCAGCAGGTCACCCCCAGCCTGTCCTGATCCCAGCAGTTATTCCTTCCCAGATGCCAGACTCTCCACTTGCTTTTGTTGACCCTCACCTGGTTTCTCCCTGCCCAGCTCTCCAGCCTGTCCAGGTCTCTCTGGATGGCAGCGCAGTGTCCTGTGTGTCACCCACTCCTCCCAGCTTTGTATCATCAGCACTTGCTGAGAGTGGGCACCATTCCCTCATAAAGGTTGTCGATGATGATATTAAACAGGCCTGGACCCAACACCGAGCCCTGGGATACACCTCTAGTCACAGGCCTCCAGCCAGACCTTTCTCCACTGATCCCCACCCTCTGGGCTCCACCCGACACTGAAGGCAGCTACGCAGGTGGTCACCATGTTCCTCTTCATTGCCCATGCCCCAAAGACAGTCAGCTCCTTTTCCCACTGGTGGGATTTTGGGACCTGTGCTGAAGCTGTGGGGAGGATTAACTCTTGCGCTGGCAAAGGGAGTGGGGTTAATTAGCTCGTGCCTGAGCGAGCTGGCTGCCAAGGTGAAAATGGCGGCGTCAGTGAAACATGTGATTATTGCTAATTAGAATGCAGATGTTAGATGTGACAGCTAGTCTGCAAACGAGGGTGTCTGGCCGTGTCGATGTGCACAAGCCTCGCTGTTCCAAGAGGGTGTGGAGCTTGGCCAGGAGGATTGGCATGGATGAGAGCAGCTGCTGGGAATCAGTCTCTGGAGAGGGTGGTGTCTGTCTCCTTCTGAGGCCCAAAGTGTGGCTTAGGGGTCTCATTTCCTGCTGGTGAATGTAGACCATAAATGAAAGAGCCCAAACAAGATCTGGGAACAAGAGTTTGAGGTTTCTTTGGGGGGTGTTGGGAGAGATTAGGATGGTCTTGGTCTCTTGAGGACACCCCAGAGAGTATTGGGGCCTGATGATTGGGGGCTGGGTTGGCAGGAGATGGGAACTTCATTCCATTAGAACCGTCTCCTCAGCCTTCATCAGAGCTGCAGACAAATCTGTTCCCTCAACATGCTGAATTAAATTAGCGAGTAGCACCGTGTGGGAGGCGTGTAGGTGGCCGTGCTGTGGGATGGAGGGTGAGCAGTGCTGCATCTCCCTGCTGCAGAGCCTGGGCTTTCTGCTGAAGTCCAGCTGCCTACATGGGTTTGGGATGGGGTTTTTATGGGTTTTTTGGCGATGATGCTACAGGAGGGCAGTTGTTTTTTAAGAAGTTATCGTTACCTGCATGCTCTAGCCCGCTTCTCCAGCATCACCCATGAGGTTCGTACAAGGTTCCCAGCTCCTGCAGAAAGCATTTCTGCAGAGAGAGTCTATTTTTGCACTAAAGGGCTTTGTTAGAGGACACAAAGCCACCAGAAATGTCTGGGAGAATTTCATAGAAGCAAAGAATGGTTTGGGTGGGAAGGAACCTCAAAACCCACCCTTTCCCACCCCCTGCCATGCGCAGGGACACCCCCTACCAGCCCAGGGTGCACAAAGCCCCATCCAGCCCGGCCTTGAGCCCTGCCAGGGATCCTTGGGCAGCCCCAGTTTCTCTGGGCACCCTGTGCCAGGGCCTCCCCGGTTCCCTGGGAAGATTTTCTTGCTTACATCCAATGTAACCTGCCCTCCTTCAGTTTAATGCCATTACTCCTCATCCCGTCACTACATCCTCTACTAAACTGTCCCTCTCCAGCTTTCTGGTGGATGTATTTGTTCATCTCTGGCAAAGATGCAGAAAAGTAGGTAAAATACGGAGCTTGGCTGTGCTGGTGGGCTTGAACATGGGTGTATTCAGGCCGGCCTTGGTTGGATGGTTTCAGAAGTTTCCACAATTCCTAGTTCAATTTATTTTTAAAAACAATTTGGTTTAGAATATAAACATGAATAAGTCAAGACAAATAAGATAAGGGACATGAACAGCGAAGAGACCCCAGGCCATGAGTTGGAGTCGGGAGGCAAGTTGGTTTAGCAAAAGGGTACCTGAGATTTTTATCTTGACTGCCTTGTGCTGTATCCATTGGCTTCACAGAATCACAGAATCACGGAGTTATAGGGGTTGGAAGGGACCTCCAGAGATCAAGTCCAACCCCCCTGCCAAAGCAGGGTCCCTAGGACAGGTCACACAGGTCGGTGTCCAGATGGGGTGGAATCTCTCCAGAGGAGGAGACTCCACACCCCCTGGGCAGCCTGTCCCAGGGCTCCCTCACCCTCACTGGGAAGAAGTTCTTCCCATATTGGTGTGGAACTCCCTGTGCTTGTCTTGGTGAGTCTGGGCATTGATGTACAGTGGTACCAATCCCCCTATTTCTCACAAATGTTTTACTGTGGATACTGCGGTTTGTAAAGCCTCAGGTTTTCTGCAGGCAACTGCAGCCAAATGCTCCTAGTTTTTAGATTTATTTATTTGTTTGTTTATTTATATATATATGTAAGATATAAATTATATATTATATATGGAGTAATATATTTTTATATTTTTTCATTTATTATATATTAATTATATATATTGATGATATATATATGTGTATATATATATAAAAAAACAATGGTGATGCTGATTGTAAATGTCTCTGTTAAAGTGTAGGGTGCCTCTGCTGACTTGGTGGCACTGTAAAGTTTGGCATGGGGTTTTTTTCGTGCGTGGATGCACAGGGTGCTCAGTGTGGCAGGATACAGCAGATTGGTAATTAATCCTTTCTAACAGCTAGGTGGTGGAGGTCCATGTCTCCCAGCCACCTCTTCAGCTGGAGCACATCTCTCCCATGTCAAAAGAGGATTGTTTTACACTTCTCAGGACTCCTGCAAGGCTTGATCTTCCCCAAAGCTTCCTGAGGCCACCACCTTCCTGTGTCTCAGAGGTGGCATCGATCAAGGGCTTGTTCCTTCCATGGCAGCTTAACAACTCCCTGAACTTTGTGCCTCTCAGTACTCCTCAACCATTGGGAGATTCAGGTCGCAGCACAATGAAGAGGGAAGAAGCTGCTTTCTGTTGGTGTAACATCTCATTGGAATAACCACAGCCCTCTCAAACTTCATCTATATACAACTTAAAACCATTTGACCTCCTCTTTTGAAGTCAGTACTGATTTTAGGCTGCAGCAGCCACAGTATGTTTGAGTTTGCTTGAGACTTGCTGGGTTAGAGGGTGGGGAACATGGAGCTGGATCAATGAAGAAAGCAGTTCCAATGCGTTTTGCTTCCAGTCCTTCGTGTTTGGTAAATACTTAGATGTTTACTGTGCACTAAGGTCTTTGTTGGATCACTGGGTTTGCATCAGCTTAGATAGCATAGGGTCTTCTGTGTACCTGTCTCCCCTGCCCCATCCAACCTAGGTGGCAGTGATGCATCTGGGACCTGTTCTGTGCCCCCAAATTAGTGACCTGGACTTGACTGTTGTGTGCAAAGAGGAGTTCACACCTTGCTTTGCTGGTGAGTCGTAGAATCCTAGAATCTCCCGAGTTGTGAGTGACCCATCATGACCATTGAGTCCAGTTTCTGGCTCCACACAGCCCAGCCCAGTCAGAGCTGGCACTGAGGGCATCATCCAGACACTTCTTGCCCTCAGCCCAGCTGGGGGCTGTGACCCCTTCTCTGGGAAGCCTGTGCCAGCGCCCGACCCCCCTCTCAGCACAGAACCTCTTCCTGACACCCACCCTAAACCTCCCTTGGCCCAGCTTCACGCTGTTCCCTTAGGTTCTATCCCTGGTCTCCAAGTCCTTTTGGCTCTTGAAGTCCAAGGTGGTTCTGCTCTTGTTGTAGCCCACGAAGTGTCTGCAGGGACTCACGTAGCTTGCCAGGATGTCAGAGACATGAGAAGCCCTCTTTAAGCATCAGCTCTCACTGCAGCCCTGAAACACATCCTCCCCTTTGTATTGCCCAGATTTTTCAGAGCACTTGGAAGAGTTGAGTATTCTGCACTCTGTGGTTTCATGGTTTTTTTAATCATTTTAGGTCACTTCAAAGGTCTTTCCCAAGCCTCTGAGCAAAGCTTTTGGAGCAATTATCCTGACAATATCCCCCTTTCTCTCCAAGCACCTTGTGGGATGTTTGGATAGGTAGGGCTGGTCCGGTGAGTTATTCTGGTTTTCTCATGACTCATCTTGCCCCGGAGGGCTGCTGGCTGAAGGAGAAACCAGCAGGTTGCTTGATGGCAGAGCAAGTGTTAGGAGAATAAAGGACAACACTGGGGCCAGCTCCTTGATATTCAAAACCAGTTGTCTGTGTAACATGTCCTCTGGTGAGCTCCTGAGTGCTTTCAGCTATGCAAGTAGCTGGACTCCAGTGGTGAACTGAGCATAGGGGGAAAGTGGCTGGGAAGTTTATTTGGGCTTGGGAGGGGAATTAAGGGTATATGAAGAGTTTTGAAAGATGTGGCGTTGCTGAACTTGCATAATTGATGCTAGTGGAGATAGAGGAGGTAAGTATTTTTTTCTCATGCATCGGCTAGAGCACTAGAACCAAATCTTACCTTCACTAGAAGCAAATCTTGCCTTCACTAGAAGGAAATCTTACCTTCACTAGAAGCAAATCTTGCCTTCAATAGAAGGAAATCTTACCTTCACCAGAATCAAATCTTACCTTCACTAGAACCAAATCTTACCTTCACTAGAAGCAAATCTTGCCTTCACTAGAAGCAAGTCTTACCTTCACTAAACCAAATCTTGCCTCCAACAATGACAGCTTGTTGGAGGACCCCAAGGAAGCCCCGTGCATGGGCATGGCTTGGCAGGTTCTTGCACATGTGGTCTGGGAGCTGGAGCTCTCCTGGCTCACCAGGTCGGTGGATTTTGTGGGTGTGGGGCAGCGTTACCCTTACTAAAGCAAGCTGTTTGTGTGTTTCCAGGAAGAGTGGGATCACAGCAGCAGTGGGAGCGCAGGATCCCGGCCGGGGTCGGGCTCCAGGCGTGGATCTGGATCCAGGTCTGGCAGCCGTGGGAGAAGCAGCCAGTTCAGGCAATCGACCAAGGTATACCTGGCAGCAGCTGTGCTGAAGTCGTGTCCCTTGCTTGCTGTTTATCAGAGGCGTCCTCCTAACAACACGGCTTGTGTGTGTGTGTCTACACATGGGCTGTTGAGTGTGTGACAATTAGGAAGGACACCTCAGAGACCTGCCTAATTAACACATAATGTGTGGCCTGGCTGCTGAGGGCTTTGAGGTGTGCTGAGTGCCTTAATATTGGGAGAGAAGTGCCTCGTCAGCTGGTTCGGTGACAAGGATTTTTATTTATTTATTTATTTGAAGTCTTGGAGCATTTTAATTTTGGGATTATTAAGAGAAGTCTGTAATTATTTTTTAGCAGGTCTTCATTAGAAGGTCACACATGACTGGGCACTACATAGGCACTGTGAGACGGTGACCTTGAGTCCAGCTGCTCTCCGTGGGACCTGTCAGCATGGCTAGATGGGGAGATACATTCCTGCCCTCAAAACATGTTGAGATTTTGCTTTTAATTTAGTTTTAGGTCATTCCTTGCTTGAGCTTAGCCCAGGGACCTCTTCCATGTGCTTTAGTCAGTCTCTGTTCTCCTCTCTCCTCTTGGAAGTTGCTTTTCTTCTCCACTTGTGAGCGCTGGTTGTTCCAGAGGTGGAGGGCAGAGTCTGTGGGATTTGGGGCCAGTGGTCCAAGTCCTGGTCCATTCATCCATCTCATTCATTCTGGAGAGTCTGAGGAAATAGTCTGTCCTCTGGACACGTGCTGTGGTGGCAGAGGAGCTGCAGAACTGTTACTGGAAAGTCTTTCTGAGAAGAGAAAGACTCAATGTATCCCTTTTTCCTTGAGCATGTAATTTCTTCCTCAAAATACCTATATGTTTCCTACGAAAACTTGGAGTTTTCAGTAATATCAGCCTTTTCAGACAGTTCAGTTGCCTTTATTATGCAGCCAGGGGTTGTAGGCAGCTGAGAAGGGGGGAAAGGTGGGGGAATCTTCTCAAAGGCAGAACTGGAAAATAAACTGCTTAAGAAGTAACACATGACACGGGATAATCCCTGAATTCATTCCCCAGGCTCAGCCATCCACTCGGCCTTGTTCTACGTGGATGCTAATCACAGCAGTGAGACAATTAATGCTGCTGGGATCCAGTGAGGAAGAGTGTGGCTTTGTGTCTGTGGTGGAATGTAACGAGGAGTGGCGAGAGGGACGGGCAGTGGGGTGCTGAGCTGGGCTTTGCAAAGCCCCTGTGTGCAGGCAAACGCTGGCTTTGTGGGGAATTTGCTGAAGCCGCATGGGTGGGTAAACAACCAGAGACCACGTGGCTAGTGTCGTGGTCCATCTGCCTGGCCAGTGTTGTGGTCTGTCCCTCTGCTTGTGAGGACAAGAAGCCACAGATGGGCAGCAGTGGATGGGGAGGATGATGTGTGTTCACCGAGGCTGGAGGACAGAGGTTATGGACTTGAGTTGAAACCATACTGCATGTAGGATCTGCTGAGCTCCCCAAATATTGACAGCACTCTTGTCAGAGTCGCTCTCAATCATCATTCCTGGTGGCTTAATTAATTTTTAGCACCACTAACCTCTTTGCAGTGAAAGTTGCTACCTAGAGCTGAGAGCTGGGTGACTGGGAGCTTCCTGTTAAAACTGCCTGTGGTTATACTTGCAGTCCTGGAGGGGTGGCAGATCACTTCTTGTCTTAAATACACACAGCTTTATACTTTTTGTCCCCAGACCTAAGAGCTGGCTCTTTAAAAGCCTTATTATTCAACCTTGGTACTGTGCTGTGAGCATTTCAGTAAGCACCCTGCAGCGCAGGTTCACTTGGGTGGCAAGCATGCTCCCTGCTTTGATAGTCAAGACAGGAACCAGTTATAAAGTCAGGTCACTGAAGACCAGAAGGACATCTTGAAGTGACTGTAGTGACTCATGAGTTGATGACAAGGTGTGTTATCGTTTGGTCCCAGCACTGTCTTTATGGAGACTGACTAAGGCTTGGAACATCTCCATTGTCAAGGAGAACCAAGACTTGAAGCCAAGTTTGGGTGGGAGCATCCACCCATTGCCTAGAAGCTTGCACCCCTCTGACCTCCTGCACCACCTGATCCATCGCTGCAGTTTAATTGCACCCTAAATTGCTGGGATCAGGGCTAGGGCTGACCCGCCGGTGCTCAGTGGTGGAGGATGGATGAGCTGATGTGCTGAGGAGATGCAGGGAAGCTGGGTGGGACAGCTTGTGCTGCCTCTGCTCACACCATAGATTAGGAGGTGTTGGTGCCAAGGCTTTCCTTCCACATCCAAACAGATTTTGAGCCAGGCTTTGGAATGTAAATGCTGGGTGCTTAATCTCAGGGACCGTGATGGGGCTCTTCAGAGGCACTGCAACAGCTGAATTTGGGTAGCACCTTCAGGACATGACCCATCACAGCAGGAACCTGTGTTACCTTAAAGCTTTGCTATTTAGTGTCTTTACTGCTGATTTGTTTCAGCCTCATTGCAACTGGTTACATGTTCCCAGCCTTTCTCCTTGAACACGAGTGCTTTACTTTTAGGCAATCCTATGGTAGCTTGTTCATTGACAGGTTCTTAAAATACCCCATTTCCACAAGAAATTCAGGTTCAGCTCAGCTGTGAGGGCAAAGTTCTTCCCTGGCAGAGTTGTCAGGGCCTGGCACAGGCTGCCCAGGGAGGGGGCTGAGTCCCCAGCCCTGTGTGTGTTTAACAGAGGGGAGATGAGGTGCTCAGGGATCTGGTTTAGCACAGGACAGGAGCGGTCTTTTCCAACCTTGTGATCCTGTGATTCTGTGAAATGGAAAGAGAAATGGATCTGTCTGCAAGAACAGGTATCTCTCCTTTGGGTGACAGCTATAAAGATCTGCACATGTGTATTTTCATTACCCTGCACAAAGATGCTTCTAAGGAGTCAGAAAACTAACTTCTTCTTGGCGGGAGAAAATTTCATTTCTATTTGCCTAAAATAAAAAGCTCACCCCCCACAATTGATAAGGAGAATGTTGTGTATTTCTGGTAGTTTGTTGTTTCTGTGCAGAGACATGTTGACCTGCAGATGTGGAGACAGGAGAAGGGGCGATGGCCTCAAGTTGGAGCACAGGGAGTTCCACACCAATCTGGGGAAGAACTTCCTAGTGAGGGTGAGGGAGCCCTGGGACAGGCTGCCCAGGAGGTGTGGAGTCTTCTTCTCTGGAGAGATTCCAGCCCCATCTGGACACTGACCTGTGTGACCTGTCCTAGGGACCCTGCTTTGGCAGGGGATTGGACCCCATGATCTCTGGAGGTCCCTTCCCACCCCTACAAAAAAAAAGAAAAAGAAATAAAAAAAAAGATCCTTGGAAGTTAAAATTATAATCCACAGACCCCTTGGAGGAGATTAAAAAGGGAGTGGTGTGTCTCTGGAGTATCATCCACAGTGTGCATGGAGGACACATGCCCTGCTCATTGGGAAAAGGCTGCACACAGCACGTGCACATTGAGGTCTGGGACTTCATTAAGAAATGGTCACATTTTTAATGAGCTTTTGGTGCCTGGGTTATTATTATTATTATTATTATTATTATTATTATTATTAATATTTGAAAATGGCAGAAGTTATAGGATTGGGAATGTCTGAAAGCGCCTTTTCCCATCCCTTGCCTCACCACAGTGGGACAATTTAGGTGGAAAGACTTCAATAATCTGAGTGTGTGAATGACCTGGGTTTGTGTGAGAGATGTCAAGGAGGGGATCAGTAGTATGGGATTCCCTGCTTGTGATGCATTTACCTGTCCATCCCATACTGGTGTGAGTTAAGGTTGACTTCCTGAATGGTCCCAGCAAAATCCAACGTGCTTCAGTTCTTCACTTGGTAACGGGTGAAGAGGGCACACCTCTCTTTCTGTACACCTGCTGGTGGTTGTAAAGGAGCCATGGAAGGTTGATGTGAGGTCTAGCTTTAGCCAAAAAGCAGCTGCATGGGAAAAAAATGAGGTGCTTTGCTGCTTGGTGGAGGTTTCTCTTAATTCTCACTTGATTATACTGCTGAGCTTTTACTTCTCAAGGGAAGGACCTGTCACCTTGGTGTGGGTGGGATGTGTACCCAAATCACCATGTGAACTCATTTTCTGGTGTGCATCGCAGAGGAGGCACGGGGCAGGGTTCTGACATGCCCTGCCTGTTGTTAGAGCCAGAGGTCATGCCTCTGTGAGTCACTGGAGGAGCTACAGGTTGCCCAGAGAGGTTGTAGAGTCTCCCCCTTGGAAGTGGTCAAGGCCAGGTTGGATGGGACTTTGGGCAGCGTGGGCTAGTGGAGAGTGGGACCGTGTGGGCTTTGAGGTCCCTTCCAACCCAAACTGTTCCATCAATAATTTCTGAGGAGCAGGGTGACTTTTCCCATCCTTACTGGTGACAGCAGGGTCTCGTAGCTGCTGGTGAAGGGTATCTCCATCTTTGGGGATATTCAAAAAGCTATCTGGATGTGGCCCTGGACATCTGGCTGTAGGAGGCCCTGCTTGAGCAGGAGGGTTGCACCAGATGAGCTCTAGATGTCACTTCCCACCTCAGCTGTTCTGTGACTCTGGGGCTGGGTGTCTTCATGGCCAGTATGTCAACCTGCCCACTGGACTCTGGAGGGTCCTGGAGGTTGTGGGCTGTGGGGTACACGGCCGGAGTCAGAGCTGAACCTACGTGTTGTCTGCTCCATGGTCTGCACTGCTTTGTGACCCTGAGGCTGAGACCCTGTCACTTCTTGCCTCCACGGCTTTTGCAGCAGGTGAGGGGACTGTGTGTGTGTGTGTGTGTGTGGATCCACCCAGGAGCAGAGAAGCCCACGGGCAGAGCTGGGACACCTCTGTGGCTGGCAGCAGGAGGGGCTGTGCCAGGCTGTGCCCTGGTCTGGATAGCGCCCTGTCCCTTCCAGACAGTAACCACCTTTCCCTCCCTCCTAGAATGGCAACAAGGAGAGCTCGCTTGACATGCTGGGCACGGACATCTGGGCTGCCAACACGTTTGACTCCTTCAGGTAAGCTGCTCCTGAAACACTTTAAGAGAGAGATGGACTGTGACCCCCTCCCCTGCTCTTTGCCCGTTTATCCATCCTGCCAGTACCCAGCACCAGTAAGTACCATCGCTGCTCCCCATTTAGCCTGAGGCACTGAGCACAATCAGCCTCTGTCAAGCGTCCTACATGCTTAGGAGAGGCTGCTGGGTAGGTGTGCAGCCCAGACACCTGAAACCTGTACTGATACGGTGACTTGTAATCACCTGGGAGCTGCACAGGCAAGACCTGAGGCAGCTCTAAGCTACTGCTCCAGGACTTTTCTTCCTTTAATTGGTGGTGTGATCATGCATTGGCTTCACAGTTGCTGCACAGAGCTTTTCAGCTGCTGCTTCAGCATAGGGAAAGTGGTGAAATAGGCTCTCTGTCCAGTTTTATACATCTCTCTCTCTGCAGGGGCTGAGTTCCCATGTAGAACTTGCTCCAGGCCATTGGATTGAGCATGTTGTGCAGGGCCAGAGAGAACATCTCCATTGTATGGATCAGAACACCACCTGTTGTGATATCCCCTTGATACAGAGAGCAAGCAGAGTTAGCAAGGTGTGTGCTCCATCACTAGAGAGTTAGTGCAAGCAATAGGAGCTTATCACCTCCAAAAATAGAGAAACTAAAAGAAATGTGGTAAAGCAATACAAAAAAGATGTAGAACTGTTGGAGAGGGTTCAGAGGAGCCACGAAGATGATCAGAGGGCTGGAGCAGTTCCCCTACAAAGAGAGGCTGAGGGAGCTGGGCTGGGTCAGCCTGGAGAAGAGAAGGCTGTGGGGGGACCTCACTGCAGCCTCCCAGTCCCTGAAGGGAGCAGAGGAACAGGAGGGGAATGGGCTTGTTCAAAGGGCAGACACTGGCAGGACAAGGGGGCTGGAGTGAAGCTGGAGGAGGGAAGGGGGAGATGAGATCTTAGGGGGAAGTTCTTTGCAGAGAGAGTGGTGAGGGGCTGGAAGGGGCTGCCCAGAGAGGGGGTGGGTGCCCCATCCCTGGGGGTGTTCAAGGCCAGGTTGGATGGGGCCCTGGGCAACCTTGTGTAGCTCCAGGCCTGGAGGTTGGTGTCCCTGCCTGTGGCAGGGGGGTTGGAGCTCTGTGATCCTTGGGGTCCCTTCCAACCCAGACCAGTCTGGGATTCTATGATTCTATGAAAGCAGCATGGAGGTGGGAGGCCAACATCCGTGTGCTCTGTGGCAGGGAGTGGTGCCTCCAGAGGTACCATCTTCCCTCATCTTCAGTCCCTGATGTGCCCTCTGCCATTCAGCTCAGTGGAGTTTAATCAGTGGTGGACTTCCTTTCTTTGTCTTTCCCTGCTTCTCTCTTCTAGTGGTGCGACGTGGGACTTGCAGCCGGAGAAACTAGATTTCACCCAGTTTCACAGGAAGCTGCGAAACACCTCCAAACACCCGCTGCCTCACATAGACAGAGAAGGGTGAGTGCGATGCCAGGACACCCAGCAAGGTGTCTGGCTTCTCCCTTGCAGACAGAAAGCTGATGGCATGGCTTGTGTGGAGAACAGGAGGGAAAAGGTGCTGGACCACGCCTGGGTTTTGAGGATGTCATGATTGGTCTGTCTGGGTCCTTTATCGTGCAGTTCTGAGCTGGAGCAGAGATGCTCACACTACAGGCCAAAGGAGGGGATCCTCCCCCTCTGCTCTGCCCTGGTCAGGCCCCACCTGGAGTGTTGTGGCCAGTTCTGGGCTCCCTGGGATAAAAAAGACAGGGATCTCCTGGAGAGAGTCCAGAGGAGGCTATAGAGATGATTAAAGGCCTGGAACATCTCCCCTGTGAGGAAAGGCTGAGTGAGCTGGGGCTGTTCAGCCTGGAGAGAAGAAGAGTAAGGGGGGACCTTATTCATGTTTATAAATATCTTAATGTTTATAAATATCTTAAGCAGGGGGAAATGGGCAGCCCCTTTTCAGTGTCTGTGGGGACAGGACAGGATGGGCTCAAGTTGGAGCACAGGGAGTTCCACACCAATGTGGGGAAGAACTTTTCCCCCGTGAGGGTGAGGGAGCCCTGGGACAGGCTGCCCAGGGGGTGTGGAGTCTCCTTCTCTGGAGAGATTCCAGCCCCATCTGGACCTGTGTGACCTGTCCTAGGGACCCTGCTTTGGCAGGGGGGTTGGACCTGATGATCTCTGGAGGTCCCTTCCCACCCCTTTCTGTGTATCTCATTTAGAAGCACCAGGCTAGCAATCCAATCCCACCCCAGCCCAGGTTCAGCATCTGCAGGAGGCTCATGCACCATGTAGCAACAGGCAGGACCAGACAACGGTGTGAGGCTTTTTTGTTTTATTGCCTTTGAGCTGTGAGTGTTTACTGCAGGTATATAAACAGCAATTTTCAGAATTTTTGGAACAACGTAACGCTCAGTTTCTGAGTCACTAAGTGCTTTAGTCATGTTTACTCCCATTTCTACAGATGGTTCTGAAAAGGGAGATGAAGGGGCCTCTGTAAAATAACTTAGGCTGTGCTCCGTGATAGATGGCACTTGCCAGATGATCCCACCAGCCACGTAATAAGGAGGATGCAGGAGGGCCTGATTTATGGTTCTGCCTCCAGTTCTTCCTGTACCCTGCCCAGGGTGTAGACAGGTAGAGGAGGCAGTATGGAGAGGAGATACTTAATCCCTCCTAAATACTGCACCAGTAAAAAGGACAATAAAAACCAGTGTGTGCATGGAAAAATTAAACAGATGCCATGAGCACAAGCAGTGCATCTCCCAAAATGCAGGACATAAAAGGAATCTGCATGAGAATAGAGAGAGCACAGACAAAGCTGGTTTTATTTTGTAATTAGATTTAATTTCTGAGGCGGTCTCTGCTGTGCATCCGTCAGTTCTCCGTGCGGAATCTGTGCTGAGTGTGGTTGCTGAACCTTCAGGCATCTCCACCTACTTCCTGGGCATCTTCCCTCTTGCTTGACTCAGGGTTTTAACATGCTAGCTGCACAATGAGAAATCTGATATTTAAATTAAATAAGAAACAAAACCAGGAAGCCAAAAGTGACTGTTTGGTGTGTGATTTCTGCACATTAAATATCAAAGGGACCGTTTCATTCCGTAGTCCAGTCGCTTGCCCGAGGTTGGCTGTGTCATTCAGTCCCATCCAGTTCACTGACCTCAAGTGTCTTTTGCTGGGCTGGTGCCTTTCACTCCAGGAAGGCATCTGATCTTATTTACAGATCCTGAGTTTGGTGGTGGAGTGGTTAAGGAAGACTGGGGAGCTGTACCTCATCTCTGACCTGAATTTACCTGGCTTTAATTTCCAGTGTTGGGCTCTTGCTGTGCTTTTTTTCCACTCTTCCAGTTCAAACAACCGTCTGTAGCTCTATTTTCTATTAATTCCAGGTATCTTCCCAAGCCCACGTATCACTTTAGGTTTCCCCATCATACTCTTAAGGAAGTTTCTGGACCCTCTCTCCGAAACGTGACTGCCAGAGCTACCTGTGGTCCTGTACTTCAGGCTGAGCTCTGCTGCCTGTAGGGAAAAGCTGCCTTCGTCCCCTTATTCCATGCCTCCTCATCCCCTGCTGCAGTCCAGCCTCAGACATTCACCCTGGAACACTTCCCACCCCCAGCAGAGTACCTTCTTCCTACCATACACTTGCCTGTTTGTACCTGAAACTGGTATTATTTGTCCCTGGGTGTTTGACCTTATTTTTCTCACTTTTTTCCACATATTTTTTCATATATGTATGGGTTTTATATATACATATGTACTATATATACACATATATACTATATATAAAATACTATATATAAAAATAAAGACTATATTATATTAATATAGTCTTTATATAATATATTATATATATTTATATAATATAAGAAATGTATATAAATATTATAAATAGCATATAAATATTATAAATAGCATATAAATATTCTATATAAAATAGAATATTATCTAAAATAAGTATATTTTACATACAAATACAGTATATGTGTATATATAAAAACATACATATATGAAAAATATGTTAGAAAAGTGAGAAAAATAAGGTCAAACCTATATTTCTGTATATGATATTATATATTACATAGTGTATGTAATATATAAAATTTTATACATTATGTATACATATATACTGTAGACATATGCTATATATGCATATTATACATATATGCATATATACATATACTGTATAATATGTACACATATATATACACATTATATACACATACATACACATACACACATATGCTATATTTTTGCAGTTGCAAATCAAAGCCACTGCTTCCTCTGTGAGGGAAAGTCGTCCGTTGAACACCACTGATTAACACCATAAATCAATTAGGGTGTTAATAAATTGTTTCTGTTCAACTGGCTGGTTTTCAAGCCTGGTGCTTCAGCACATGCTGCTTTTCTGCAGTTTTATTTTTACCCCATTTGCTGTCTTTTCATCAAGATTTGCTGTTCTCTGACTTACGAGGGCTGATTACCTGGACCTGCTGCTACCAAAGTTTATGTCTAATTCATGTTATTGAGCAATACCTTGTCACTAATCAACAAAAAAAGTACATTATCATCAAATCATAGAATGGCATGGGTTGGAAGGGACCCCAAGGATCACAGAGCTCCAACCGCCCCTGCCACATATATAAGTGAATATAAATATATATGTTTTCATATATATTTATTATAAATAATATATTATAAATAATATATATATATTATTTGCATGATGGAAACAGATGACCTCAGTTGTTTATATACGTAGAAGGATGATATTTATTGACCATTTTTTCTTCTTCTGCATCTCTCCTGCTCTCTGCATCCAGTTACTAATTATCTTTGGATCTATTTATATTTTTCCCCCTCTTTCTTGATCAAAGAAAGTCTCTCAGCTGCCAGCTCTGGGTCTGGTCTGTCAGAGTGTGGCTTCTCACCCCGTTTTATTTCTGCTTCACGTTTCAAACCGTGTGTCTGTGTTCCTGCCCATCGCCGTTCGCTGTCTGAGATGGGTGTTTGTGCTTGTTCGCTGACACGTTTCTCAGCAGGGGAACAGGAGCTCCCGTGGAGACCAACAGATGAGAAGTGCTTCAAAGGAAAAATCTTTTATTATGTTGCATTATTTTTTTTCTCCTTGTATTATTATGATTATGTCTTTTAACAAATGGGCTGTACTTGGGGTTTCGTTTGGTCTGGGAATTGAATCACCCGGCGCTACGGCTCAGGACTGCCCCTGGTTTTCTCACTGCTGCTGCTGCCAAAAGCATCTGGAGGCCGTGATGGGTGGTGCAGGTGGAGAGAACTGGGGGGGAAAGCATTTCATTTTGTATTAACACCTTTACACCTCTGTGGGAGTGTTTTGGAGAGGCGGCTTAGTCGCTTCGCAGAGACTTTTTGTTTCCACCAGGGTCCTTTGCAAACAAGAATTAATCTTCCCCGTGTGCTGCAATAGAAAATTAACTTAGTTCCAGCCAGGTTTCACTAGGTTTTCATAGAATCATAGGGGTTGGAAGGGACCTCAAGAGATCATCAGGTCCAACCCCCCTGCCAAAGCATCTCCCCAGCTCATATTGCACAGGGAGGCATCCAGATGGGGCTGGAATCTCTCCAGAGAAGGAGACTCCACACCCCCTGGGCAGCCTGTCCCAGGGCTCCCTCACCTTCAGTGAGAAGAATTTCTTCCCCAGATTGGTGTGGAATTCCCTGTGCTCCAACTTGAGGTCATCGCCCCTTGTCCTGTCCCCACAGACACTGAGAAGAGGCTGCCCATGTCCCCCTGTGTCCCACCCTTCAGATATTGATAAACACTGATCAGATCCCCTCTCAGGCTTCTTTTTCAAGGCTGAACAGCCCCAGCTCACTCAGCCTTTTCTCACAGGGGAGATGCTCCAGGCCCTTCAGCATCTCCGTAGCCCTTCTTTGGACTCTCTCCAGGAGATCCCTGTCCTTTTTATACCAGGGAGCCCAGAACTGGCCACAACACTCCAGATGGGGCCTGACCAGGGCAGAGCAGAGGGGGAGGATCCCCTCCTGTCACCTGCTGCCCACACTCCTCCTGATGCCCCCAGGATCCCATTGTCTCTCTCAGCCCCCAGGGCACACTGCTGGCTCATGGCCACCCTGTCACCCACCAGCACCCCCAGGTTCTTCTCCTCAGAGCTCCTCTCCAGCAGGTCATGCCCCAGCCTGTACTGATCCCAGCAGTTATCCCTTCCCAGGTGAAAGACTCTACACCTGCTTTTGTTGAATCTCATCTGGTTTTGGTTTTGTTTTCTTCTTGCCACAGGCTTGGAAAAGGGAAATACGAGGATGGCGACAGCATCAACCTGAACGACATAGAGAAAGTCCTCCCAGTCTGGCAGGTAAGGTGATGAGGACATCTCTTGCCTGTGGTATGGTGGAGACTGGCAGCTCCTTGCTTTACCTTTCCTTAGGAAACCCTCCTCAGAAATGGGAAAGCCTGGGCTGGATGAGCTGCTGGAACCTCTGTGGTTTGTAGTGGAGGTTTATCTCGGTGGTTTCAGGAGGCTTTGCAGTCAGCCTCAGTGCTGGGCAGGAGTAGTTACCATGGGGGCTCTGTTGGGAGGACAGTATAGGCTACATGCATATACACACACATGTGGGTGTGTGTGCAGGGCTCATATATTTTAGTGTAGGAGGTTCAGGAGGGCATGGAGCCTCCTGACAGCTGCAAAATCACTTGCTGCCAGGAAGCCAGCAGTGGTGGTGTGCTGACTCAGGTGTTTCCTCTGTGGGGTGTGCCTGTGTTTGCGTTCAGTGGTCCTCCATGTCTACCTTTTCTCCAGGCTTTTCTTCTCCAGACCTACCCCTCTCTCCCAGTTTTGGTAGTCGCAGTTAAATGGCTTTTGATGCTCAGATGTTGGGGAACAGCCCTCAGTTTAAAAACAACCCCAACAATGAATAGGTTAACTTGTCAGCATGGTGTAATTATTTCACTTTCCATAGCCCTGGTCCTCAGAGGAGCTCAGTGTCAGGGAAGGACAGAGACATCTCGTGTGCCTTGGTAGCATTACCCTTTTTGGTGCTGAGAGAAGAGCTTGCCAGGCTTCTTGCTCATGTGTCATGTGAGGGGAAAGGCCTTGCTCGCCCTGCAAGCCACGTAAGGACCTGACTGCTTCATCTGGGGGGGCTAACTGGCACTAAATGCACGAACCAGTGGAAAGAGTGGAGGAGAGCTGCTGACTTTGGCAGGGAGGAGCTGCTGCCTGCAGCTGTGTTCTGCTCAGTCTCTTCCATGCTTGGTATGTCTGGACTTTAGGTCACAGGGAGAAAACATTAGGTTCAGCTGAAACAGACCCCAGTAATTCTGCAAAACAAGGTTGTTGGGTTGGTTTTTTTTTTCTTCCCTGGGGAATAATTGGAAATGAGGAATCAAACCATCCTCAGTGAGAGGAGCTGACGTTCTTCCCTAGGCTTTAATTTCTTTTGTAATTGACAGTTGTTAAATAAGCCAGGTCCTCCTGGTCTGGTTATCATCTCATCCTATCCTCACACCAGGTTGTGCCCATTGACTCTGGTGAATTAATACCAATACCTGCCTTCATGTCTAGCTTAGTTCTTAGTGTGGGAGCTCTAAGCTGGAAGGGCTAGTGGGAATTCTGGATTGTGTCTTTTGTTTGTGCCTCTGGGCAGACTCATGCAACGCTGTGTTCTTCAGGAGACTCATTTACCTAGGCATGTAGAGTCACATGTGCCTGTGGGAATGAGGAGCTGGGTAGCTCTGAGTGAGGATTTATCTTGCTCGGTGTTGACAAGTGAAATACTTGCAGACAGCTGGTGTAAGCCTGACATATCATTGTTATCTGGGCTTGAATGTGGTCGTGCAGTGCTGACAATGATTTTTGCTGGTCTTTATCCTTTGTTTTCAAGGGCTCTGTGGAGCACAGAACCTGGGGGCAGAAGGGAAAATACCCGTGTGAGCATAGGGAAGAAAAGCCTTTCTCCTTCCACGGGGCTTGCTCAAACTGTGGTTATGTTTGTATCCTTCCCTGGAGAAGAGGTTTTTCATGTTGGAGAAGTATAAACTCTTATTCTGACTGTGTTTAAGATCTGATGGGCTGCCTACAGCAGCCGTGCATGGACAGAGGGGGGCGATCATCCGAGCATCCTCCAGTGCAACTGGGCTGGTCATCCGATCATCCTCCAGTGCAACGTGGCTGCAGATGTTCTGCTGCTGAATGTGCTTCAGCAGTTACAGCAGGGATAAGAGCACCGAGTTTGAGAGAGGCAGTGAGTCTTATTTGCAGGCTGTCTTGGAAATTTGGGTCCCTTGGATGGTAAGGTATGACAGACATAGGACATGAATCTGGAACTAGTTTCCAGTGTACATCCAGGTCGGTGTGTGTGTCTCTAGAGAGAAATACAGTGACTCCTCGATGGGCTTAGCAGGATATTCTGGATATCTGGGCATTAATATATTCACAGACGAGTTTTGCTGCTGGAATCTCTCAATAGTGTTTTAACAAAAAGTTCCAAGGAAAGGCTGGGACTATTTGTCGATTAAAAGATGAAAAGATAAACAAAACCCAAAGCAACCTCCTCCCCAAACCCTCTTTCTTCATAGCTGTCTGAGGGAAAAATGCCCGTTGCCAGCTTTCTGTTTTGAAACTGGAGAATGTGTCCATCCTGCTCCTTGGAGATGCTCTTGGCTTCACAGCAGGGCGTGCTCTGCCACCTCGTGGACACAGGCAGGAGGATCCAGCCCCGCAATTCCTTCGTGACAGCGTCGTTTTGGAGCTTCCTCCTGCCCCATCCTTTCAAGGCTCATCTGGTGTGGGTTTTTTAGGTTTTTTTTTTAAATGTCTTTATTTATTAACCGGTAAAACAGGCTTTGTTTTGAAGGCTTCGTGGCTAGGAGCACATGAGGTCATCGCTTTGACTCGGCCTCGTGAGCCGTAAGCCTCTTCATCTGGCCTTACTCACAGGAGTCTGTGGTTGGACTTGGGCACCGATTCACCTCAGTGCTGCCAAAAAAGTGACTTTGGGAGAAAATAATCATTTGGAGATAAGTGTTCCCCATTCATAAGGTCTGCTTTTTACTGCACGCTGGGGAGGATTGGTTGTCTGCTGTGTCAGAGGGGTGTCAGCTCAGCTGTGGAGCCAGTCTTCATCACCCTCTCCGTTCTCACCTCAGCTGGTGTGTTGGAGGCGACCATATAACCATCTTGGCATCACAAAGACGTCACGGAGAGGGCTTGGCCAGTGTGTTTTGCTTTTGCTCCCTTTGGCAAACTTCTGGAAAGGCTGTCAGGCTTGGATGTGTCACAGTGAATGCCCCAGTCCTAGGTGTGGTCTTCAGACTGCGAGCCCTTGGCAAACTCTACACCTACCAGAGAAGAGAACCCAAGAGGTCACGTCCTCCAGCATATTCTCCAATCCTCCCTGTGAAGCTGCTGTAGCTCACAAAGGATCTGGGAGGCTGCATGCCACAGGGACATGCTCTGAATGCTGCTAGAAATGAGCAGAGAGTTTTGGGACATGTCCCAAGTGGTTTCTGGACGGGCATCTTGCAGTCTTTGGCTTTCAGTTTGCTGGACTCATGCCTTTGGGATGGGCCTGCCCTCCTCTGAACAGTGTGGCTGTGCCTTCTCTGGCCAGCTGCTCCTTGTCTTGTGTTCTAGGAGGTAGAAATTATGTGGCACTTTTGAAAGGCCTGCTGGGCTTTACTGGTGCCACGGGGTAAACTTGGAAGACAGCATTGATATTGTTTGGTTTCATGTCCTAATTGCCTCACAGCTCATCTCCTTCCATTTCCTTATTGATTTTTGACCTTTTTTTGTCATATGCTCAGTGGTTACAATAAACTGCTTTTTCTCTCCTGGCTACGGTTGTCATCCAGCTTCCTTGTCAGATGAGAAACAAGGGAGCAGTTTCTTAGAAGAAATTCAGGCTCTGTAAGTTGTTCCTGTTCCTCTTAGCACCATTGTATTCCTGGCTTTGTCCAAGCAGGTTTAGAAGCCCCAGGATTCCTGACCATGCTGAGATCCCAGCTTAATTTCAGCACCTAACAGGTATTCCTGACCACTCTCATTAACTCCTCCTCACTGACAAGTGTCTTCAAAACAGACTTTACAATTTAAGTGCAGAGATGTTGTGGGTGAAGGTGGGACCTGTGCATAGGCTTGTCACTTGGGGTTCTTGACGTAGAATAAGGATGGGCTTGTCAGGTCATGATGTGTTGCATCTCAGCAGGGAGGTCTAGAGAAGGTTGGGTGATTCCCATCTGAGGATACCCGTGTCCTGTCCCTGTCAGCTCTGCAAGGAACACAGAGATACATACTCTGGATGTATCTCATCATGGCTCAAACATGGATGTGTTCTGATATGGCAGGTTCCTTAAGAGAGATGAAGCCAAACCAGGTGTCCAGTGGTAGAAGGGTGGATTCTGGTCAAGCATCCCCTCTGCTGTCACTCTGCATACAAAGAGAGAAGGCTGATGCCTAGCCCTGGTGTGAGGGCTTGCCCCTGGACTCTACAGACCACTGACCCTTTGAGGCTGGTGGTGGCAGGGGGATAGGTGTCTTTGGATCTCAGGGATGGCCCTTTGGTGGGGTGGTGTTATTTACTATCACCACAGAGTCCTCATCTTCTCCACATCCTCTCTTGCCTGCTCTTCCTGCACTGCAAAGTTGGGCAGTTCTCATTTTAGCCAGCTTGTAAGCCAGCCCAGACCCCTTCTCTTGCAGAGCCTTGGCCACAACAGTGTGGTCCTCTTTCAGTAGGCTGTTCTGCACCAGTGGAGCTGGGTGGGCTCATGTCTTTGGCATTCCCCTGCACTGGGAGTGACCTGGTCTGTGTGGTGTGCCCTGTGTGCTCTGTGTCCCTCCTGCCACAGGGTCTAACCCTGACATGATTTATGTGTCCAACACTTCTATGAACAAGTTGGAGTGGCTCCCTAGGAGCCAGAGTCTAGGGGATTTTTTTTTCCCCACCCCTAGATCCTTCTGGACTCCATCCAGAGCGTGTAGGCATGGCATTGCCTTCAGAGAAGGTTTCTAGTCTAACAAGACAGCCTCCCATATCCCAAGGGTCTTTCCAATACTGTAACTGCTAAAACCACTGTGGAAAGTCCCTGACAAAGAGCCAAGGTTTACTTGAGTATAGGTCACAACATATTGGGAGTCAGATCTGCCCTGCTGAGCTAAAAACTGTTGGTTTTGCCGTGACTTCCAGTAGGATATGGGCTTTCTGTGGCCTGGTTTTTTGGTTGCATTTAACTGATCTGACAATGACCATCTCCTTGGGCTGAGAGGGCAAATTACCATGGTCACCTGTAACCCCTTCAGCATCCCTTCCATGTTAATGGGACCATTAATGCCACCCATGTTAATGCCACCGTTGACCGAGGAAGGCAGATGAGATAATGCTGTCTCCAGAGAACCAGAGAGGAGAAGCCTGGATCAAGGCTGGCTTGTCTGCCAAGCAGGCTCTCACAAGGACCAAGCCTGGGCTCTGGGAATAGAGCACAGTAGCTGTAACCAGGTATAAATACCAGAAATTTTATCATCTCTGCAGAAGAGGGTGTCTCTTCCAGGGTTGTTTTTTTTTCTTCAGATTGTGGTGGTCTTTCATACCACATAGCAGACTTATTTGCTGCACAAAGGAAATGGCCACCAGCTCTGGCATTTCTGCTCCTAATAGTAGCAGTAGTAGTAGTAGCAGCACTGGTGGTGGTGTTAGTATTATTATTGTTAGGGTTCAGAGCTGGTTTCTGGTTTCTCAGGGAGGGTTTTATTTTCTGGCTGCCACCCAGTTGAAGCAGAAGACTGAGTGATTTTGTCTCATGGTTCACAGGGGGGTGGCTTCCCAATCTGGTGGGCACAGAAGTGCCTTTTTTTGTTGTCATTCCTGGTACTGGTCAGTTGTGCAGGTCTAGGGCCAGGCTGCCCTGTTGCTTGGAGAATGGTGAGCCTGTTAATTAGCTCCTGCCAGGATGGGAAGCGCTGAGGTCCTCTCCCCCCTTCAGTTGGGTCAGCTGGGTTCGGGTTTGGGATGAGCAAGGAGGAAGGTGAAGGGTGCCTGGCATGGCTCTGAAGGTTGAATTTGGAGGCCGAGGGGACAGGGCTGGTGGCCAAGGGGAGCCCAGCAGCACTAGAGGGCACTGCGGCCACGCAGAAGAAGAAACAAGGCTTTTTTCCCAAGCAGAGACCTCGCTCTGCTGCGGCTGCGCCGGGTCGTGCTGCTCTCCATCCCGCTGTGCCCACCCCAGGCTCAGGGTGCACGCTCAGAGTAGGGGTCCCCGGGTGCGTGGAGGGGGAAGGTGTTTCTCTCACCGGTGGCTGAGTTTGGTGCCCCTTCTGTCACAGTGAGCCTTCTAGCAGAGATCATAGAATCACAGAATCACAGGCTGGTCTGGGTTGGGAGGGACCCCAAGGGTCACAGAGCTCCAACCCCCTGCCACAGGCAGGGACACCAACCTCCAGGCCTGGAGCTACACAAGGTTGCCCAGGGCCCCAGCCAACCTGGACCTGAACACCCCCAGGGACGGGGCACCCACCCCCTCTCTGGGCAGCCCCTTCCAGCCCCTCACCACTCTCTCTGTAAAATACTTCCCCCTAATATCCAATTTAAACCTTCCTTCCTTTAGCTTCAATCTCAGATGGAGGGCCTGAGTAGAGGAGGGTTAAAACCAGGTGTGTCTGTGAACCCCCTGCCCTTGACCAAGCATCACAGACAGCTTTCACCAAGGGGAGTAGGTGCCCAAGGATTACACATGCCCCACAGGCTGAGTCTCCCTCACTTGCATCACAACACCTCTCTGACTCCTCTTGGAAATCCCCCTTTTACAAATGTAATCCTCATCTCTGCTCCCATGGGATGCTCTGGCAGGGCTTGGTCCGGAGCAATGCTCCACCCACCAAGGAGCAGTGTCAGCTGTATGGAGGGGTCTTCCCTTTCTCTGGAAGTTGCTCTTGCCCCATCAAATACATCACTGAACACCCACATTCCCATTTGTCCATCTGTCTCTGCCCTCCATCTACCATCTTGTCCCTAGCCCACTTTGAATCACAGAATCACAGAGTCACAAGGTTGGAAAAGACCTCTAAGCTCATCAAATCCAACTGTTCCTGTCCTGTGCTAAACCAGATCCCTGAGCACCTCATCTCCCCTCTGTTAAACACACCCAGGGCTGGGGACTCAGCCCCCTCACTGGGCAGCCTGTGCCAGGCCCTGACGACTCTGCCAGGGAAGAACTTTTCCCTCCCAGCTGAGCTGCCCCTGCCCTGGGGCAGCTTGAGCCCATTGCCCCTTGTCCCATCTCCTGTCCCCTGG
Organism: Gallinula chloropus; assembly: GCF_964237585.1. NCBI lineage: Eukaryota > Metazoa > Chordata > Aves > Gruiformes > Rallidae > Gallinula > Gallinula chloropus. The sequence continues at coordinate 87,348,640 of NC_140089.1, forward strand.
CTGAAGAGACCATCACCCACTTCTCTGCACCCTCCTGGCAGGGCAGGGGAGGTGGGGAGAACGATCTGGGGAGGAAAGAGAACATGAAGGACATGCCAACCTTAGCAGTAGGGATATGAAGACCGTGTGGTGATGTCCACTGCTGGACCATCTCTGTTCCTGAGATCCCAGTTTGGCACTGGTTTGTGCTCCAGAAAAATACAATTAGAGGGATTCTGGCTGCTTTGCAGCTTTTGCTTGGGCCAGGTTGATGAAGGAGTAGACACGAAGTGGATGAGGGGCAGGCCTGAGCTAAGCTTGCCAATAGGAGATGGTGGGTTTTCGGTTTGTGGCCAAGAACAACAAGGATATGAGAGAAGAGAGTGAGAGGGCTGAATGGGTAAGTCTGACCCTGGGAGGATGATGCAGAAACATCTTCTGTTTTGCTTTTAACAAATTCATAAGTAGTTTTAGACCTGAGTACTGTGGTTTCCTGGGGAATTAACTGATTGGGGTATGGGGACTTGTACTGGGGTACAAATATCAACTTGGTAGGCACCTGAGGCTCAAAAAATGTCAACCTCATTGAGCTCTGGCTTAAACACGCAGGGGAACAGGAAGGACTTTTCCCAACATCATAGCTGACTTCCCTTTCAAAAAGGTTTGCTTTGGTGCAGCAAACCTGAAAGGTTTTGGGTTTTTCCAGTCCTTTCAATAAACTTTCCTCCCCCCACCAACCCCCCAAATCCTGCCTGAATTTTAGCTTCTGGATGGTGTTACATCTTAGTCTGCTTTATTTTCCCAGAGGATTCATTAGAAATCTGAGAGAGCTTTTGCTGCACTCCCTTGAATTTGCTGAATATTTTCCTGAAGCCATTTGTAGTGTAATGATTAAGTTAACAATAAAAAAGTTATTACAAGTAGTAAAAAAAAAAAAAAGGAGTTTTAAAGATCCTAAAGGAAAACTCAATGTCTCTTTGGTCAACTATTTCTGCTGGCTTGGCTATTTCCACTTCCTAATCCTCTTCCCTGCTCTCCATGGAAGACATGAATGTTTAATAAAATAAAATAAAGGGAAGGAAGGAATTTTTCTTTCAAAAAAAAAAAAGAGAGTAGAAATACTGCAGGACCAGAGAAGAGAGACGTGCCTAAGTCCCCATTGGCAGAGGGACTGGCAGAGCCTAGAAACACATCGGTCTCTAAAAATCCTGCTAATGGGGGATGTCCTTGTCCCTTGTCAGACAAAATACGAGGTTAATGTTTCCTGTGGCATTTTAAAGTTTCTTCTGGACCAGAAGATGCTCGCCCCTCCCCTTCTTTCTGCTGCCTTTCCTCTGATCTTATAGAAATAGAAACCGATACAATAAACAAGACCAGAAGTTCTTAAAATGCGAATTTCCTGCCTGGAGGCAAGTGAATCCCGTCCAGCTTGAGGAGATGTATATATAGCTATGGGTGTAAATATAGGTATTTAGTGGCAGGATAAGTGTTTATTGCAATCCAAGGTGGTTTGGTCAAAGATTGTCCCTTAAGTGGGAAATTTATTGCTTCACACGACGCCTGGATGTCTCTTCCGCGGGGAGAATAAAGGCTGTTTATGAAGGGAATTAAACGCCGTCCTCGCCTGCGGGAGCACACCGAGCCCTGAAACCCAGAGCTCCTTGCTAGTCCCACGTTTGGGTTGTCCCTCGCTTGAGGATTTTAAAAATACCTTCAAGGTTTGTTTGGATTTTTCAAGGTACTCCACAAGACTTCTGCTGGCTCTAAAAGTGACAGGCACTCCTCGGCTGTCACGCGTGCTGGCGTGGTCAGTGATGGAAAACTCTTGTGCCATCCCCAAATCCCTTTGCTGGGTGGTGGGGCTGAAGGATTTCCGTGGGGATAAGAGAAGTAGCAAGAGGAAAGTGGTCTCTGCACCTTTGGGAGCACGATGCTGCCCTGGTGTCCATGTTTCCCATGGTTATTCTGATCTGCATCCTCACCTGCTGGTACCACTGTGGAGAAACTCCTCATTGTTGGCTTGCTTTCTTTTCAATTCTTTTCTTTTTTCTTTTTTTTTTTTCACCCAAATTCCTGTAATGTATGAGCAGAGAAACCACTGGAGAATGATAAAACTTCATTTCTTCCTGCTTTTGTGACCCACTTGATTATTTCGCTTCTCATTGTATATTCTTTTGAGGTGCCTTGTCCGAACGGAAAGAAAATATGTATGCTTATAGGAACTGTTTGTTTCCCCTTGGCTGGGCAAAGTAAGCAGGTATCACATAAGATATGGATTGCTTCTGCTTGCTGGTCCTGGGGAGGGAGCTGGTGACACTCATTACACCACACGCTTTATTCCTTAAAGCTGGTGGGCTGCGTATGTCTTCGTCTGGCCAGCTTTCCTCTTGTGGCTGTGGAGAAACACAACATAAAAACATGTGTTCCTCAAGTCTGGGTCACAGAATCAGCAGGTTAGAAAAGACCTTTAAGATCATCAAGTCCAACCGTTCCTGTCCTGTGCTAAAACAGATCCCTGAGCACCTCATCTCCCCTCTGTTAAACACACCCAGGGCTGGGGACTCAGCCCCCTCCCTGGGCAGCCTGTGCCAGGCCCTGACAACTCTGCCAGAAAGAACTTTGCCCTCCCAGCTGAGCTGCCCCTGCCCTGGGGCAGCTTGAGCCCATTGCCCCTTGTCCCATCTCCTGTCCCCTGGCTGAAGAGACCATCGCCCACCTCTCTGCACCCTCCTGGCAGGGCAGGGGAGGTGGGGAGAAGGTCTCCCCTCAGCCTCCTCTTCTCCAGGCTCAACACCCCCAGCTCTCTCAGCTGCTCCTCAGAGGATTTGCCCTCCAGCCCCTTCCCCAGCCTGGTTGCCCTTCTCTGGACTCGCTCCAGGACCTCAATGTCCTTCTGATGGTGAGGAGCCCAGAACTGGACCCAGCACTCCAGGTGCAGCCTCACCAGTGCCCAGTCCAGGGGCACAATCCCCTCCCCAGACCTACTGGCCACACTGTGTCTGACACAAGCCAGGATGCCATTGGCCTTCCTGGCCACCCGGTCACACTGCTGGCTCATGTTCAGCCTGCAGCCACCCAACACCCCCAGGTCCTCCTCTGCCTGACAGCTCTCCAGCCAGTGTCCCCCAAGCCTGTAGCGCTGCTGGGGGTTGTTGTGTCCCCTGTGCAGGACTTGGCCTTGTTGGAGTCCTGCACGTGGGACTTAACAAGTTGGGCCGCTGCATGTTTGCTGGGTAAGAACAGGAAGGTTTGGGGTTGGTAGTTGCATGGGGTATGGTTTGAAGAGCAGTGGGAGAAGAAAGACACCCTTTTCTCACCATGATTTCATGGAGGGAAGCCAGCATTCAAGATTCAGGTGTGAAGCACAAATTTGCATGTGTTGCCATGTGAAAGAAAACATGAGTCCAGGATGATCTTCAGGTTTCCAGCCTGATGGTACCAGGAGCTCCCTCTGCTGCTGCTGGACCTCCTGAACGTGCTATGGCATGACAGTTGTGGCCAGTCTGTTCCTGCCACTAAGATTTTTTGGAAAATCTTGGTTTTCCAAAAGGAGGGGGTTAGGGTGTGTCTTTCTAAAGGTTTCCCTGCATTTTGGGGGGGTCGGTCCATGTCAGTGCATCCATGGAGCTTGTTCAGCCCAACAGCAAGGATCTCTTGTGTAGACAGCACTGGGAGATGTAAAGCATGGAGGAGCCTCAGGGTTTCCTGTGTTTATACAACCAGAGTAATCTAAAGGCTGTGGAGAACCTGGGATCTAGGCAGGGCCCCATGGGTCGTGTTGGATTTGTAGGGACAACCTGCGTGCTTAAAAAAATCATCTTCTTGCACACAAATCTTAACCTGGAGCCCCAGCGATGGGTTTTGGTGCCTGGCTTGTTGGGGTAACGTTTTCACTTGTGCTTTGTTTTTTTGCTTTTGGTGCAAATCAGCCCCTCCCTGTGTGCCTCCAGGCTTCAGGAGCCCGTACAGTCCCCCCATGCCTCTCAGAGCATCGCTTCCCAGCACCGAAAACAGGTCACCACCTCGATGAACAGAAAGTCAAGGAGTCAACTCACCAAAAACGGGGGAAGAGTGGGGCGGGGTGGTGGGGAAGAAAAATGCCCTGGCCACGATGAGTGAGATGTGAGCAGCCACCTTGCCATGCAATCACAATATCAGTTTGGGGTTGGGTTTGTGGGGTTTGGGGTTTTTTTTTTCTGTTTTATATTTTTTATGGTTGGCTTAACGATTAAAAGGCTACACTGCGCTTTGGTTTTTCCAGTCTGCTGCGCCGTGTGTGACCCTGGTGACTCCCGAGTTAAGCCTCATTATATAATGGCGGGGTGTTTTTTTGGAAAACCTCCATTTAATCCTTTTTTTGGAGCAGAATTCGCTGGTTTTGTTTTCTTTCATATCGTCGTCTCGTTTCCCCCCCACCCCACCTCCCCACTCCCCCCACCCCCACCCCCTACCCCCGCCTACCCCTTCCCCGGCGGGCGCACACTGGAGGCGTCAGTCTGGGAGCAGGGTCCTTTCTTCCTTTTCTTTTTCTTTTTTTTTTTTTTTTTTCCAAATCTGAGGAGAAAGGAAAGAAAAAAAATGGTTTATTTTCGTTTGCTTGGGTTACAGCGCCTTTCCCCGCCGTCCAGGGGAAGGACTACGTGATGTGCAGCAGGTATTTTGTGAATGGAGCGCAACCCTGTGACTCCCCGTCGCTCTACCAAAGGGGGAGGCAGGGGAAGGAGAAAGGAAAAAAAAATAATAATTAAATAATTAAAAAAAAAAAAAAATCACCACCCAGTGACTCCATCTGACTCGTTTTGGCTGGAAAACATTTTCAGCGCTGTGGTTCTTAAGCCAGGAGGAAGCTTTCTTCTGGCCCAAGAACAATAAAGGGGTCAGCAGCCTGATCCTCCCTCCTACACCCTCTTCCTTCCATTGTGAGGGGTCTGTGCAAATATCCCAGGCTGCTGCTGCTGGGGCCTGAGGGACCTGAGCTACACATGTGACATTAAAGAGAGACGCTGTGAACTCAGTAAACCTGAGCTGGAGGGAAAAAAAAGGGGGAAAAAAATAAAAGAAAGAGAAAAAACCCCAAAATCGAGTCTCTGGGGTGCTCTATTTGTAGTGTAGAGCTGTGCTTGGAGAAGGTACTGATAGGTCTTTCTCATGGTGGGTTAGATCTGTCCCCTTACCATGTATAGCTGCTCCTCCACGATGCTATGGCAATGTCATCCCTAGCATCTGCTCAACAAGTGTCCAAATCCCCACAGAGGGTGGGTGAGCACTCGTGTCTCACCAACCCTTGAGTGTTGTCCAAGCTGGAGAATTTCTGCTGCTCTTGTAGTTCATGTGCAAAGACTGAGTACTGGTGGCATGTGGTCTCCTGCCTCCCTTGTTGTCCTTGCTCTGGGTGTTGACCAGTTTTTGGCAGCACCCAGGTATTCAAACATGACATGCAATTCTACTCCTGGGATGTACATCACAATACAAGTAGGTCTGAGCCAGGAAAATGTCTTGGGAGAAGTTCTGTGGTGCCTGACCTATGGTGTCTTGTCCACCAGTCCCGTCCATCATCCAAACAGCTTTCATCTCTCTGTTTGGGGAGGTTGTACATGAATCAGAGTGCTGCTGTGGTTTCTGTGATACTTCTTGTGAACCCAGGCAGTCATGAATCACAGAATCACCGAGTTGTAGGGGTTGGAACAAACCTCCAGAGATCAAATCCAATCCCCCGGCCAAAGCAGGGTCTCTAGGACAGGTCACGCAGGGAGACATCCAGATGGGGCTGGAATCTCTCCAGAGAAGGAGACTCCACACCCCCTGGGCAGCCTGTCCCAGGGCTCCCTCACCCTCACTGGGAAGAAGTTCTTCCCCAGATTGTTGCGGAACTCCCTGTGCTCCGACTTGAAGCCATTAATGAAACCTGCAGACCACGCTGGGTTCTGTCACCATGAACGATGAAAATTTTTCCAGCTGTCACCTTGCCAGCCTCAACATTGGTACCTGCCAGGCTAGAGACCACCTACCTTCTTCCCAAAGGAGAAGGTGGCACCCTTCAACGAGACGGCGAGTTCACTACAGTAAGCTGCACCACGCACTCAAGACCTGATTCATTTGCCAGATGGAGAGTGGACGATGCTCATCAAAATTATAGGAACCCACCTCTACTTTCCCCCTCCCTCTCCCCCCACCCCCTTTTCCCACCCCCACTTTTTTGATTCTCCGCAATAACCAGATAATAGCAACGTGTGACCTCCTCTGGTGGCGTTGCGGCCCGGCGGGCCTTGGCACCCGGCAGTCGGATGAATCATGGTGGTGATTTCTGCCGTTAAGGCAGTTCCGGCCGTTATTATCTCCTCGCCGTGTCGATAAGGCCTTCGGTGGCGATGGCCAGGATTTCCTCGCACTACAGAGCCTTCCTGAAGATCAGCCCCGCCAGCGCTGGAGGAAGTGAGCCCGTTACAGGGTCGCTCCTGGCTGCTGAGAACTGGGTGGCCAACTTCAAACGTACGTGCGGCCCGACATGATCCGAACGGCGCGGCAGCGGCGGCAGCAGCGGCGGCTCCCCTTTCCCCTCGCCGCTCTCGTGGGTGCAGGCGGGCGTCTACGTGGGGTGTTTGCTTACACACGCACACACACGTGTGTGTGGGAGCTCCTTCTGACAGTGCTCCAGGGGATGAAGCAAGACCAAGCCTGGCTCTGGAGAAACATGGGGAGGCCAGGACCCTGGCAATGGAGATGGAGGAGGATGGTCTCACGTCTCGCCTGAAATCCCAAGGGCATGGTGGGAACGTTGCGTGGCTGGGGAGAAATTCAGGGTCTCGCACCCACCCCTCTTACCCTGGGGTCCTTTAGTGGAAAGGAAAACTAATTTTAGTGCCATTTATACATGCTTAGGCAAACAGATTTGTTATTTAAACTTTTTTTCAATGTTTTTTTGTTTATTTTGTTGTTTTGTTTTTTTTTAAATGACCTTGTTTGAAGGTAACAGCAAACAACCCGCGAGTTCTTCTTCCAGCCTTGGATTTAAGTTGCTTTTCTCCTGGTGCCAGAGCAGCTTTCTGACCTCTGCGTACAGGGTCTAACTCCAGGGGTTCGGTGCTGTTCCCAAGCACCGAAATTGTTTATTGTGCAGGTTAGTAAACAATCATTTGGGCTGTGTTGGCCTTGGTGGAGGGCAGGTGAAGCCTGGCAAGCTCCCAAGGACACAGGTTCTTTGCTGCTTTGCCTTCTCTAGAAGAAGAAACAGTGCCCAGCTGCCTGTGGCCTGTGAGGTCACGAAATTATATCACAAGTAGCTCCAAGGGCTGCGTGTGTACAGGGGGCTGGGAACCTGCCACGTCAGAGGTGGAGCTCCCTGACTACTTGGCCATCCTGCTATTCCTGTCTTGAAGTGGAAGCAAATCGCCTCCTTTGGCTCCAGACTTGCCAGGTCCTTTTTTCGTGGTACGATTTGCATACAAGACGGGGCTTGAAACTGTTTTGACAGTCCTCAGCATTCCTGAAAGTCGCTGGCTCAGGAAGGGCAAGGCTGCTGATGGCTCCTGCCCTTCTTCTGGCATGGGGTTGTGTAAAAAGATAAGGAGTTTTGGCAACGTGGAAGTCTTTTCTGTACGCGCTGCAGTGAGAATGGACAGTCGAGCGTTCGCCTAGGGTGGTTTGCAGTTGGGATGGAGTAATCTAGACGTAGCACAGGCAACTCGGGTGCTCCTGCCCAGGTGGGGAAGGACTGACTGTTCAGGAGCATGGAGTAATGCAGCCGAGGATGGGTAGGAGGTGGGGACGGAGAAGGGGTGGGAGTGGGATTTGGCGACGTCCTGTAAGTCCACTGTCAAGTCTGGGCAAGTTCTTCTCCGGGATGAGAGCAACCGTGTTTCTGGAGGTGCCCACAGCAAGTCTTCACCTTCTGTTTCCTAATTTCCAGTCTGCTCATCTGTTTTGTCCATACCTTCTGAGGGTGGCCTGCGTGGCCTGTTTGGAGTGGAGGCCTCTCTGTGCCTGCGGGCTTTCGCTCCTCCAGACCCGCATACATGCCCGCAGCCACCCAGGTCCTACCATGGGTAGATGCAACCAAAATGAAGTGAAAAGGCTTGAATGAAAGGGCACAGCAGACAGAGAAGTCGTGCAGGTGTTTGGAGGAGACTTCCAGCCCTCTAGAAGCTGTCTGGCCCCTCGGAAGGTTCCCTGTTGGGTGCTGTGCTTTCCTGCAGGTGAAAGCCTGTTGGTCTCACGGATTCCATGTTTCCACATGTCTCTTCTTCTCCTCTGTGTCCATCCCTTGTCAGACCTCAACATGCACGCAAGTCACATCCAGAGGATGGGTTGGAGGAGGTTCCTGCCCTGGGAGATGAGGACTGTGGTAACTGGGGGTTTCTGCTGGAGATTTTACGGAGTCTTTCTGGGTTGGGAGCTGTGTGCAGTAGGAACAGTCATCAGCCTCATCTTACATGCACCTTGTCTCACTGGTTAGGACCGTTTCCACACCCCCCACCACCACCATCAAGAATTTCCGTTATTCCCTTTCCTGAGGCTTTGTTTGGGTGGGGATTTCTGGAAGGTATTTCACAGGCAGGTGTAATTAAAGAAAGACGTGCTTTGCCTGGAGGCTAGGCAAGGTTTCTTGAAAGAAAGAAAGAAAAAAAAAGAAAGAAAGAAGCCTTTGGCTCGGTGGCAAAACAGAAATCGTTTGCTGCCTGGTCAGATGGAGGGGAGGTCAGGGAAAGGGGGGAGCTAATCAGCTGGGAAGCATCCCGGTTGAACGCCGCACACCGGGGTTAAGGCCCTTATCCAGCAAATCCTTGAAATATGTGCTTAATTTTAAGTCCCCCTGACTTCAATCTGTTTATTCTTGTGCTTAAGTTTAAGCATGTGCCTAAGTGCTCGGCTGGCCGAGGGCCAAGGCAAATAGTAGACTTAGAGGCAGATTCACATACAGTGAACGCTGGGCCGGACTGAAGCCCCGTGGGATGGCGGATGCTCGGGCAGGTCTGGGGTGACAGAAGGGGACAGGGCTGCAAACCTCTAGCCTGTCTCAGCTCTGTCAGGTTATTTGGTGCTGGGTACCACGGACCTCACAGAGAGCATCCTAATGGCATCATCTCTACATGGGTACTTTAATTTCAGTGTCCAGAGGCAGTGGCCTCACAGGTAACCTTGTGCCTATCGCAAACACAGCCTTGGGGGGGGAAAAAAAAGTATTTATTTTAATTTTTATTTATTAATTGAGAGAGAGGAATGTTTTAGGGGAGGAAAATAACCTTGATTTTATCATCAGAAGAGGAAGGGGTGCAGATTATGTGACCTGGCCAATAAATCTTCGTAGGAATTTGCGTGGCTGCAGTAACGATGACAACAAAAAGGACTCCTCTATTAGCACAAGCTTTTATAATGGCTTTATCTTCTTCTTTCCTGCTCCAAGCTAATTCCTGAGAGCCTTCTTTTAATCCCCCCCCCCCCCCCCTCCTTTTGCTCATCCAGCCTGGACTTCTTAGAATGGCAAAAACCAAATGGTCTGGGTTTTTTTCCTTTCTTTTTAACCTACAAACAACAGTGTTAAAAGCAGGTAGCGGCCGCGGTGGGCACACACCAAGGTGAAAAGCCACCATCAGAAAACAAAGGTCTGTGTTTTTTCCCAAAACGCCACTACCAGGGGTTAAGGGAAATCTGCAGCTGGAACAAATACAGCGCTCGTCTGACTTCCTCAATAGCTCTGCTGGGGGAGCGGGCAGTCGCCAGACGAAGGAAGCGCGGTTAGCCATCGAGTCTTTGAATGCAGCTCCGTTTCCCCCTTCAAACCCGTGGAATTTATATTAACCTCCAGCTTTTCTTAGCTGGTGGGAATTTTTTGTGTTGGGTTTGGGTTTGTTTTCTTTCTTTTTTTTTTCTTTTTACTTTTTTTTTTTGCCATGAGGAAGAGCCTCCCTTCTGTTGCTTCAGTTTGGAGGAGGAGGAGATGGTTCTGCTCCTCACCACAGTGTTCTTTCTGGCAAAAGCCCATGGATCTTAAGTGAATGATTTGCTATTGGTAAGGAGAGAGGTAGAGGCTGAGGCTGCCACGCACGGAGATGCAGGCATCTGATGACTTGGTTTCAGGAAAGGCAGGCTTGAGCCATCCCAGCTCTCCAGGTTGTCTCTGATCCCAGCAGGGATGTAGGCAGGAAGAAGGACCCCCCGTGTGCCCTTAGCATCTTGTACATGGGTGTAACTCTATACAGCGGGCAAAGAGCAACATGCAAGCAAGGATGTATAAACTGCTTTTGGAAAGGTGTTTGGTACCTAATTTAAGGCTGTGGGTAGACCCATGGGAGAGCTACCCAGGTGAGCAGTGTGGAGCAGAGTGTGGGAAGACCTTGTTTTGCATCCCAGAGCTGCTGTAGGGATGATTTCAGTGAAGGCATAACAATTAGTATCTGTACACTGTTTATGGCTGCAGTGCTGATGGTGGTGAGAAAGGATCCTGGGCAGCAGAGGGAGAGAGCTGAAAAGGAGCAGGGGAAGTACTGGTTGCCAAAATTCCCACCTCTTTGGTAGCAAGCAGTTTGATGGCTTCTGAGTTGCTCTTAATGCAGCGCATCTGTGGCTTTCCAGTCATGCCCCTTTCTGCTCATCAGTCATGCTGCTCTTAGTGATCACTGTCTCATACCCATCTGAGCTTCTGAGCCTGTCTCACCACAGTCTTACCAGCAAGAAGGGCAGCAAGGAAAGGAAAAAGGATCTAAAAAAGCTCTAGGGAGGAGGGGCAATGTGACACAGGACATCCCAGTAAGCAAGGTCTTTGGTGCTGGTCAGTTGGCAAATGAAAATATCCAACAGCTGGGCTGGTTTGTTGAGTTTTGTTGCTGGTTCTTCTTTGTCCCTGCTTGGTTCTGATGACAGAATCACAGAACCACAAGGTTGGAAAAGACCTTTAAGGTCATCAAGTCCAACCGTTCTTGTCCTGTGCTAACCCAGACCCCTGAGCACCTCATCTCCCCTCTGTTAAACACACCCAGGGCTGGGACTCAGCCCCCTCCCTGGGCAGCCTGTTCCAGCCCTGACAACTCTGCCAGGGAAGGACTTTTCCCTCCCAGCTGAGCTGCCCCTGCCCTGGGGCAGCTTGAGCCCATTGCCCCTTGTCCCAGCTCCTGTCCCCTGGCTGAAGAGACCATCGCCCACCTCTCTGCACCCTCCTGGCAGGGCAGGGGAGGTGGGGAGAAGGGCTCCCCTCAGCCTCCTCTTCTCCAGGCTCAACACCCCCAGCTCCCTCAGCTGCTTCTCACAGGATTTGCCCTCCAGCCCCTTCCCCAGCCTGGTTGCCCTTCTCTGGACTCACTCCAGGACCTCAATGTCCTTCTGATGGTGAGAAGCCCAGAACTGGACCCAGCACTCGAGGTGCAGCCTCCCCAGTGCCCAGTCCAGGGGCACAATCCCCTCCCCAGACCTACTGGCCACACTGTGTCTGACACAAGCCAGGATGCCTTTGGCCTTCCTGGTCACCTGGGCACACTGCTGGCTCATGTTCAGCCTGCAGCCACCCAACACCCCCAGGTCCTTCTCCTCCTGGCAGCTCTCCAGCCAGTTCAGGTGATCCAGCACCTGAAAGTACATCCTCTTTGCTGATGTAAAATGAGTTGAAGGTGCTTCACCCAGCTCCTCACAAAGGCATCAGTAACTGCTGCTTTCACTGGCAGAGAAGCCGATGTCTGAAGGATGCCTGTGTTATTTGGAGCTGTTGTGATGGAGGTTCAGCCTTTGCAAGGTGCAGGAGAGCAGATACGTCTGTCTTACTGCCTATCCTGTGGCAGATTTTGGATAAAAACCAGCTTTTCAGGGTCTTTTTTTCTTTTTTTGTGAAAATGCCAGACCTGTTTCCAAGTGTCACATTTAGAGACACCTGTAAAGGAGTGACAAACTTGCTTTTCTTACTCATCCTCCTTTTACTATTCAAAGTAGTCCCCGGCTCCCAGAGGTCTGCAGAGCACCAGTGAAGAACCAGCACCCTAATTAATATGTGGTGTGATAAGATTGATCCTCTGTTTTCTGTGCTTGTCCCTGCATTAACACCCATTACAGCAGGAGAAATCTTAGTCCTCAGTGCACAGAAGGAAGATCCTGGGAGGGAGCATATGGACACAGTTTCTTCCACCCAGGTACCAACAACCTATCGAGGAGAAAGTCAAGCCCTGGTGTTGTACAGCCCACACTCCTGCGAAGAAATGAGACTTTTTCAAAGGGAAGAACAAGGCTTTTATAGGATTAAATTGGGATTTGCACACTGGGGTATTTTCCAGGCTGGGGTGGCTGTGACATGGGAAGCTCATTGTCTCTCTGGGCTGAGCTAAGACTAAGCAGAGGCATCAGAGAGGAGAAAACACACTTCTTTGTGGTATGGTCCCAGGGAAATTGCACGGGCTGTGTCTTCAGCCAACTACAAGCAGGAATATCTGTTGTGTGAAGTTGTTTCTAGCACAACATGAGGGGATTGGAGAAGGAAAGGACTGTGATTTCCTGCACAACTCGCTTCAGCCACGAAGGTCTAAGAGAAAGGTACGCTGGTGGACCAAGGTGGGGGGCTGCTGTCAGCATGACCCTGTTAAAATTGACAGCAAAGTTCCCTTTTGCTTCAGTGGCACGTTGTATGGATCAAAGAGACGGGGATGGTGGCAAAAGATGCTCATTGGTTTACTGACTATTGCCTGCAATCTTAAGGTCTTGCAAAACTTCATGCCATTGGAAGGCCTCCAACGGGAAGTGGCAAGGGCTGAGCGGTGAAAAAGTTCTCCTGGAGCCTCTGGATCTACCCACACTGAAAGAAAGGAGAAGCCACGTCGTGTTTGTATGGCTGTCCCTCTGCAAGTAAGAGGTTTCATCGCTGTTGGACTGTTCCAACTCCTGGGAGCTCCCTTGAGCTGGACTTTCTGCAGGATGAAACCCTGGTTCAGACAAGAGGAGGTTCATGTGGACCTGGTTCTGGGAGTTTGCACAAATGCACATGGAAGACACTCAATCTTTTCTTAGTAATAAGAATGAAATTGAAATATGCTTGGATACAGCCCTTACTTCCTGATGAGAGTGGTGCTGAGGTTTGAGGTGAGCCCACCTGGCCAGAGGAGCACCAACAACAGGGAATGCAACAAGAAACCCTTCAGCTTAGAGGGTAATCTGGGCTCTGGTCCCAAACTCCCTGATGTCCTATGGGGTCTGCTTGTAAGTCACCTTAAAACCTCATCAGAGAGGTCCCTCTTCTGCCTGCAAGTCTCTTCTTCATGACACCATCCACCACAGATGGCTGGAAGGAGGACAGCCAGTGCAGGGTGCTCCTGCCATCTCACCTCCTGCCACTTCATCTCAGCAGAGGGGCACAATTAGGTGGCACACTGAAGAGTACAAACAGGGGGTGGTAGGCTTTGAAGGGGACAAGAAATGGGGGGGGGAGGAAACCAGACCATGGAACATGGAAAAAATATAGAGGAAAAGTACACTTGAAAGAAATGTGGGGTCTCAGAGGGACTGAAATATCTCGAGTTACAAATATTCCCATAGCAACCTCAAAACACTGTAAGTCCCAGATAAAGCAATTCCTCCCTCACCCCCAAACTCACAGAAGCCAAGGAAAAATGTGCCACAAGCTTTCCAGAGCAGCACAGCCCTTGCTGGGGGTAAGCTTGGGCTACCTGGGCCGACCCAAACCCAAAAGGAACGACCAGGTATGGTGCCTCCTGGTCACAACTGGTGTTAAGCAGGACTTATTCCCTGTAATAGCTGAAAAAAGGTTCCCTTTCTCTTTTTTTTTTTTCAGGGAAAAGCAAACCCAGGCCACCAACACTGTTTATTTTAACGATTCCTTAAATAATCTGCATTTAAGGTCTCCGAGCGATGGTGTGGTTATATCTATATTTACTGGATAAATGTACTTATTTATGGATGGGATCCTTTACTGCTGACAGTAAGGTTTGTTTTTAAGCCTGACCGGGGTAGAGGAAATACATACAAATAAACAATAAACCTAAACAACACTAAAATAACATCAGTTAAAACAATTAAGAGTTACTTCCACTCGTGAAGTATTGTTCCCATTTTGCTATAACATGGGAAAAAAGCTCCGTTTCCTAAGTCAGCCTGTAACTGATTTGGGGTTTCTTGTAACAAAAGGGGATTTCTTTTGTCTGTTATTTATACTCTTCCTATGGCACCGTGTGTCCCTGTCGGAGTGTGTCTGGATCTCCCTCTTTCAATACAACAGTCAGAGGAGCCCAGGGCAGCATTTCAACCTCGTCCCCGTCTTGGTGGCTCGGTGGCACTGGTTGGGGTTCTTCCTCCTGCCCAGTGGGTACTGGTGGCGTATTGGTGTTGAACTGGTGCAGGCAGATGCGTTTGCAGAGGCAGTTCCTCCTGGGTCGCTTTGCCCTGGATTTTAAAGTTTTATTATCTCTGAATTGTCTATAATTCAGGAGCCATGGGGCCAGGGGTTTAAAAATAGACCCTGGAAAACAAAAAAAACCCACCTCGCTGTCGGTAATCAGCAGGAGGCGTTGAGGAAGATTCAGGGTAGGGTTTGGCTTGGGATGCTTCGCCTAATTATTCTGATGCTTTAATTGCATTTGCATCCTTCATCCCCCGTGGGGAGTTTCACGCTGGGTTGTTCTGTCGTTCTCTGTGTCTTTTGTCTCACCCTGGAGCTGGCTGCAGAGGGATGAGGTAGGACAGCGTAGCTGCCACCCAGTATTATTTAACACTCTTTTAGATGTTGTCATCCCTCTGTCTGGGTGTCTGCTCTCTGCCAGGAGCTGAGAGCAAGCTGAGGAAAGGTGTGAGGAAGGTGGTCTAGAACTAGCATGAGTAGAGGCTCGTTCAGTAAAACACACAGCGTTGGGAGAGGTGTAAACCATCATGAATGGTGGGAATCCAGGAGGTTGTGTCCCAGGAAGGCAGGGTCCTATAGGGAATAGTGCTGGTGCTTGCTGTGGCAGCCCTGACTCCTGTCACAGCCATCATCTGCCCTGTCTTGGGGGGAAAAGAGTATTCCCTGAGGGATGTGTTCTGCAGGACATTAAATGCATTGCCTTTGATGGCAGAGTAGGGTTTACAGTGCACCTCACCCCCTGCAAGATGTGATTAATTAGGAAATCCTCCAAACCAGGGCATCTCCTAAGAAATGGCTTCTCATGCCTCCTCTCCCCGTTCCTCCTCTCCCCATGCCTCCTCTCCCCATGCCTCCTCTCCCCATGCCTCCTCTCTCAGAGACAGGTTGCGCCATGCTGTGATTCACCAGGCAAGCAGGTCCTACTGTCACCGTCCCAGGGAGCATTCCTCCTCCACTCCAGGCTTTGCCAGACCAGCAGTGGCAAAGCCAGGGTTTTGCTCCTTTTCCCAGCTCTGCAGTGGCTGGAGTCTTAAAGTTCTCTTCACCAACCCAGTAGCTGAATTTCACCCTGTCTCTAAGGACTGAGGCTGAAGAGAGCATCCCTGGAGATGGCCAGGGCCGTGTGTGCCATGGTGTGGGTGAGGAGCCATGGGAGGGCCATAGCTGTGATGTGCTGTAAGGATTTAACTGCTTTTTTATCTTGGGTGAAGAGCAGGTTGTAAAAAATGTTGCACTCTCTATTCCATCGATGCCGAGCACGGATTTATTCCTTGTGCAGAAGCAACTGTTATTGTACACACCTTCCAGGAAAAATGAATAGCTTGCAGTTTGAAGGAACAGATTTATCACTTAAATTTTAATGGAGAGGAAATCATTTCCAGGCAGCTTCCTGACATTGTCTAGTATTCTTCCATGGCTTCCAGAGCAGGTCAAGGCTTTGATTTCTGCCCCAGCCCTCTCCTCCTTTCAAGAGGTAAAAAATTCCCCTTGTGTAAGGGAGGAGAGTAGGTGGCAGGCCAGTGCCGTGGGAGTTCCTGGAAGAGGAAGAGGCAATGGCAAGTGGCCCCCAAGGAGATGGCTCTACTGGAAGTGCTCACAGGACTTATGTAGGTTGATAAAGGCTGGTCTTGGTGGGGGATGGGGTAGGGCATGGGGATGGTGACGGCGGGGAGGTAGCGGTGCCCTCACCTCGTCCTGGGTGAACCTAATGAGGTTCAACGCTGCAAAGTGTCAGGTGTTGCACTTGGGCCAGAAGAATCCCAGCCACAGATACAGGCTGGGAAAAGAGCTCCTGGAGAGCAGCCCTGCTGAGAAGGACCTGGGGGTCATGGGGGAGGAGGAAATTCCCCTGAGCCAGCAGTGGCTCTTGCAGCTCAGAAGAGGGGTGGCAGCAGGGACAAGGAGGGAATTGTCCCTCTCTGCTCTGCCCTGGGGAGGCCCCAGCTGGAGTCCTGTGGCCAGAGAAAGAATACAAGAAAGAAGTGGGACTGTTGGAGAGGGGTCAGAGGAGGCCACAAAGATGCTCAGAGGGCTGGAGCAGCTCCCCTATGGAGAGAGGCTGAGGGAGCTGGGCTGGGTCAGCCTGGAGAAGAGAAGGCTGTGGGGGGACCTCACTGCAGCCTCCCAGTCCCTGAAGGGAGCAGAGGAACAGGAGGAGAATCAGCTTGTTCCAAGGGCAGAGACTGGCAGGACAAGGGGGATGGAGGAGGGGAGGTTTAAATTAGATATTAAGGGGAAGTTCTTTGCAGAGAGAGTGGTGAGGGGCTGGAACAGGCTGCCCAGAGAGGGGGTGGATGCCCCATCCCTGGGGGTGTTCAAGGCCAGGCTGGATGGGGCCCTGGGCATCCTTGTGTAGCTCCAGGCCTGGAGGTTGGTGTCCCTGCCTGTGGCAGGGGGTTGGAGCTCTGTGACCCTTGGGGTCCCTTCCAGCCCAGACCAGTCTGGGATTCTGTGAGTCTATGATTCGTGTGCGGTTGGGTGGCTGGGATGATGAACACTGGCACGCTCAACCCCACAGGCACCATGAGTGTGGGATCAGAACGTTAAATCCTGAATATATCTGGGGCTCTGTGCTGTCCCAGGCTTTCCCTCCATGGATAAAGCCACCCTACATGGAGACAAGAGCCTTATCACGGGGTGTCGCAAGCCCCTTTGGGCTGGTTTCAGCGGATCCTTGCTGGAACGGGCCATGTATTTATTTTTTTAAGCCAGCTCCTTGGTGTTTCCCTGGCTGCCTCTGCGCAGATGGGGCGTCTTTGGGGCTGCAAACCCAGCCCCACCTCTCCCTTCCCACCCCACCTCCTCCCCCCTCCACCCCACCCCCCCCCCCCAAAAATAAATCCCACCCTGAACTTTGTGTGCAATAAAGCTGAGCAAAACTCCCAGCAGCGGGCCTACCACAGGCCTAATAACCTGTTTGTTCAGTTCAGGCCTTCTGCAACCATTTGTTTAAGATAAGCGAGGGCGGAGATGTTTCTTGAGGGCACAAAAGGCTCCTGAGATAAAGCTTGTGTGGACTGATCCTGTGAGATAGGCCCCAGTCATTTCTTTCCCTTCCCTCATCACCGCCGCAGCATTTGGGTTTTTCCATTAGTCCGGTCGCTTCTCTCAGCCCCGTGTTTCCTCCTGGGGTTTTGGTTGGGCGGTTCAGGTGTCTTCACCTGCTCCACCATCATGGGCTGAAAGTGCCTCCTGCTGCACAGGGAACACCGATGGAAGAGGCTGAGTGGAGACAGACCCTTTGTGGAGTGAGGTTTCACAGCTCAAAGTCAGGCTCTATTGGACGTGAAGACCATGGGGACAAAGCAATGGACCCCAACCTCACACAGCCCCAAATCCCAAATAAGACCGTCCCTTTTGTAAGTTAAATGTTGCCAGATTCTGAAGGCATCCCCGGGATTTGCTGCCAAAGAAGGACCAGCAGCAGCAGAAAATCCCTGCCCCGTTCCCACTTATTTTCTTGTGATTTGCCCTGTGTTTTACCATTGCCACAGAAAGCAGCCAAGATGGTGCCATCCCCTGTCTTCTTCAGCTGCTGCTGCAGAGGAGACAGAGAAGAACAGTAGAGCTGTAGCAAGGTGGCTCCAAAACCAACCATTTCCCTTCTCTGGACTTAGCCCTTTTCCTTGTGTCCCTCCCAGGCCAGTACCCCCCAGGTTGCTGGGCTGAGATGCGGAGTGGGGTGGCTCAGGAGAAGGATGTTGCTGGGCAGGTATCAGCAGGGGGAGAGAGAGGTGGAGGCTCTTGGGTTGCTGCAGATTGCCAACAGGATCTTGAAAGCTTTTTTTTTTACTTGTTCTTTCATTAAACTTTGATGTAAATGGGTCTGGGGCGGTGGGAAGCCAGCTGCTGGCTTTCTGCATTCCCATGGGCAGGTGGATGTGGTTGAGGGTCGGGCAGGCACCTTTGTTAGGGAGGTGAAGCACAAAGAGAGTGCACCCAGGCATCAAACCTATTCCCCTTCCATCTGTTTGCAGCAGTTTTGGTAGATGACAGATCTCCCTTGGCTTATGCTAGGTGGCCAAACAACAGTCCCCAAGCTTGCCAGACACCACCTTTCCTTCTCCAGGGGCTGCTTTGCCCAAAGCATCTAAAAAGGAATGTGTGTGTCACAACATCGCTGATCTCCAGGGGACTGTCCCAGGGAGCAGATTGGTTCTGAACACCCCTTCTTTCCCAGAGCTGTTGGCCTTTCTTGTTAAATCTTGTATGATTTAAACCTGACCTAAGCATACACACATTAGGAGTCCCATGGGCTTCTCATTTTCTGCTCCAAGCTTGCCACCATGCAAACCACAGAGCACCTAGCTCCCAGGTTGAAAGTGACCCCTCTCAGCAACCCTTCCTGAGACCACAAGCTCCTTGTTCTCTGCTTTTCCCAAACCCCTTTGATTCCAGGGCCAGCAGCACTGACACGTCAGTTTGTAGAGTTCTCCTCCAGCCACCTATGAAACAAAAACATCCAAATGAAATGAATAAACATCCAAACAAAGCTGATGTGGGAGAGAAATCAAACTCACTTTGGCTGCCCACTGAGAAGCTGCAAACCTGCCTGTGAAAACCACAAGTACCAGGGGTTGGGGGTGTCTCCTGGCCCAAGGAGGAGGAAAAAAAAGCACCATAGAATCACAGACTGGTCTGGGTTGGAAGGGACCCCAAGGATCAGAGAGCTCCAACCCCCCCTGCCACAGGCAGGGACACCAGGCCTCTTGTGTAGGTCTTGTAGACCCATTCCAGAGTGTGGTCCTATACCTTGCAGCCTCCCCTGGGCGCTCTGCAGGGATTTCAGCCTGATAAAGAGCGTGTCCACAAAGGAAAGCTCTGCACTTCAGATCCACGCTGTCCTCAGTGAGCCGGATCTGCTGAAGTCACTCTTGTTCCTGCCCGGCGTGACCCGTGGTAGGGAGCAGCCTCCAGACAAGCCCAAGAGCTCTGTCATCAAGGTGCTCACCGTGCCCTTGGGACTCTGCTCTGTCCCCACCCACCCAGCACCCTTCACGTCTTCCCCAGCCGCTCCGCCCTTCTTGCAGGCTGCTGATAGTTCCTTTTACATCAGCTTGCTGCTCACAAAAAAAAAAAAAAAGGAGAAAAAAAAAAAGAAAGTCGACTTCACCTTCCAAATTTAGCACAGTTTAGTCACCAAAATAGACCAGAGGAGGGACCAGTTGACTGTTCTTTTCCAAAACACTGTCCCACGAGTAGGACTAAGGAAGGGAAATGCTCAGCTGGAGAGGGGAGATGCTGGGTTTTCCTGATGGGGACACGAAGTTGTCCCCTGTTCAAACACAGGCAGCGCTCAGAGCTGCTCCCTGGGTGAGGAGCCTTATTCCTGTGTCGTGAGCCCAGCCTCTCCTGCTGCTGGTGGGCAGAGGTCTGAGGAAGCCCAGGCGTGGTCTGCAAGGAGGAGATGCAGCGGCACACCGCCATTCCTGTGGTTTCTGGAGCAGCAAGGCAGATCCCGGGGCTGCGTGCTGAGGCCATCAGTGCTTTAGGTCCTTGCCTTCTGCAGAGATGGTTTCATTCTGGGGAGTGATTGTATTTGCACATGTGCCTGCAACGCCACTTTAACCCTTAAAAATACCCCCTGCTTCAGCCTGCTGTGGTAGCACAACACTGGGAGCGGTCTCACTGAGTATTGTACTATTTTTAGCCTAATTTCCTAAACTAGCATGGCTGGGGTGATTGGGCTCTGTGTGTGTGTCTGCTCCCTCCCTTCCTTTTCGCATTGGCTTTGGCACCTCTTGGCCAATTCCAAGTAAATTTTCAGAGGAACAGGTTTCTTGGAGATACTACATCTTTTTTCATCAAAAAAAAAAAAAAAAGTGATTGAGGAAATAAGTGGTGAGGAAGATTCAAACCACAGCCCTCAGGAATGAAGAAGGTTCAGAGTGTTTGTGAGCTATTAGACATCAGAGATGCCACGCAGAATTAACCATGGGTGCCTGGCTGTAAGAGAAGCCCAGGTCAAACCTGGTTAGCTAGGTGATGCTGATAAATTCTTGTTGGGGTCAGAAGGATGGGAACAGTCTTTTCTCAGTGGTGCCCAGAGACAGGACAAGAGGAGATGGGCACAAACTGGACTGGAGGAAGTCCCACCTAACCCTGAGGAGGAGCTTCTGTGGTGGGAGGGTGGCAGAGCCCTGGGCCAGGCTGCCCAGAGAGGTTGGGGAGTCTCCATCTCTGGAGCCATTCAAACCCTGTGATCCTGGGTCCTGCCCTGTGCAGCCTGATTGAGGGGACCCTGCTCTGGCAGGGGGTTGGACTGGATGGTCTCCAGAGGTCCCTGCCAACCTCGACCATTCTGTGATTCTGTGATAGCCCAACCACAGCTCTAGGAGAGGAGGCTGCCAGCTTTCCCTTTGGTCAAAGATGGGCTGTATTTGAGTGGTGAGATAAGATCCAGGGAGCATGAGGAGAGCTCTTTCTGGTGCTGGGTGCAGGGACATGAGCAGAGACCACAGAGCAACGTGTGCCACTGGATGAGCACTTCTGCAAGAGGACTAGGGCAGCTTGATGTAACAATGACCTCTGTACCGTTGGTGTGAGGGATCACATAGGATGCTGCAGCTGGTGGGGCACCTCTGGGTGTTAATGATGTTTTAATTGGAGAGAAGGGCAATCTTGGTCACCAGGAGTGGGTGCTACTCTTGAATACACTTTCTAATGCCTGTGCTAAACCCTGTGAGCGTGGCACATCCCATTTTTCTCTGGAAGAGGTAACAGTGAGGAAGAGAGTTAAAAGGGGAACTACCTTCTCAGGAAACACACTTGAAGGCTGCAGCCAAAGCCAGATTCAGATGAGGACACGTTAACCATCAGCAGGATTTACCTGGGGGCTGGGAGAGCTCTGCAGTGCTCAAAGTCTCGAAGAGTGGAGGTCTCCAAAGTGGAAGGCTCCAGCTGCCACAGGAGCTGTGGGGCTGCTGCAGTCGGTCAAGCTGAAAGGTTAGAATAAACCCTGCTGGACTCAGACTCTGGTCTGCAAGCCTACATTCATTACCATCCCCAGCAGCTTGTCTCCTCTGCTGCATCTTCCACCAGAGGAACTCAAAACACCGTTATCTCAGTAACGGCTACTGAAGTTATCTGTAAATTTTTCAGGCTTTTCACACAAGGAAGGACTTTTTTTTTTTCTTGAAGTCAGTGTGTTTCGTTGCCATGCCAATGTGACAAAGCCACTGTTTGATGAGAGAGAGTTCACCTCCCAGCCCTTGCCCTTGCCCAGGCTGCTCCCCAATGTCCCCTCGTGCCCGGTGATTCACCAACAGCGGCAGGACTGCAGAGGCCAAGACAGGCTGCAGTGGAAATAAAAGGAGTGACTTTTACAGGGCTTTTTATTGCCAGCTTGGGAAGTATGATACTGCATAAATAAAAACCATTATGTTTATGACAGCTCCCTAGTCCCTGGAAAATAAATAACACTTTGCACTTACGCAGTGCCTTTTGTCCAGGAACATCAGAGCTCTTTGCTCATATTAAGGAAGCCTCATAATGCCCGTAGAGGGTGGCAAATTCAGCATCCCCCTCATCAGATGAACGTGCCAAGTCAGTGGAGAGAGGACAGGGCAGCAGCTTGAGTTACATGCAGCTCTTCCACGGCATGACTGATGCATATCATTTAATGCCCTGGTCACCTGGGTTGATGATTGCAGTAGGCAGGTGCCACTGGTCCCTACACCGGGGGGGGGGGGTGGCATGGGTTGACTGGCTCACAGAGGGCAGGCACAGCAAGATGCTTACAGCAAAAGTCATCGACTTGCTAAGGCACAGAGGCGCAGCCCCAAGGTTTTCTTCACTTGCTCCAGAACCCTCAAAATGCTGCTGAGCGTTGTCCCCAAGCAGACAGTCTGACAGCCAAATTTTAGGTAAATCCATAAGGAAACAACTCAGTGAGAACGGGTGGTTTATGTGCAGTGGGATGGTGGAGGTGGGTGAATTCCCTGCACAGGGTGTATACTGGGATTCGTCTGTGCGTCCTCCAGTTGTTTGCCCCATGGGGTTTCTCTACTACAGAAATGGAAGCTAACTTCATTCCCTGCTCACTGCCACGGCCCTGAGAGGGTACAGTGAGCCTGCACGTTCCCAGACCTGCTTCAATGGGGCCCGAGGTGTTGTTGGGATGTTTGGATGGGAACTCTCTTTATTTGTCATGCTGACCTGTTGAGTGTGTGCCTCTCCCTCGCTCTGGCCCCCTTCCATACCCCTGCCTCCTGTACCTTGGAGCTGACCTCTGCTTTCCCCTCTGGTTCACAGGGTTACCACCCGCTGCCTCATGAAGCTGAAATCGCACACACCAAAAAACTGTTCAGAAGGAGGAGAAACGACCGGAGGTAGGTGCAACCACCTCAGTGGTTGGGGGTTGTGTTTGGATCTTCTTTATCACACATCTTCCCCCGCTGTCTCATGAAGTATCTTTGGGTAATACTGTTGTTCAGCGATTGCCAGCGTTGGGTTAATGCATCAACCCTTGTTTGAGCACTTATGTCCCAAAATGCAGACTCTGTCCATGACCATATCAGTGATTTAAATCTGGGATACTTCCCATATTGCTCTAGGAGCACCTTAAGGACCTCCTCTTCCCCTTACACTTGTTCCAGCATAGCGAGATCCTACCCTCTTGTGTTAAAAGAGGCAGCTAACAAGGTATAATCTGCAAAAGTTTTGAGTCCTTGCGACTTTCCTCCTCTCTTTTCCACTGAAGAAAGTGGATGTGGATGAGAGGGGTTTGCAGCCAGCACCCCACACTCATCTGCATGTGCTAAATAGGCAGCCGGGTTCCTGTGGCATTGGTGATTTCAATCTATTGAGTTAATTTAATTGGGTGGATTGGATATTTAATTGTGTAAATTGCATATTTAATTACACGAGGGCATCTAGAGTGCTTGGTGGGAATCGTGACTGTGGTTGAACGTGAAATTAAGCAGGGAGTGAGGGAGTTGGTTGTACATACAGCTTTATTTCTTGCCAGCAGGTTCTGCCATGGCTGAGACAACACAGCCAGGGCAATAAAATGTTCCTAAAACAAGGGGTCTGTAAGGTTAATGTTATTTAGTGGGGGTGGGGGGGAAAAAGTGACCAGTATTTTCTCCTAAGGTGATCTGAAATCTGTCTTTGAGCTGTGATGCCTCGCAGGGGCATTTCTGGGGAAGCCCCACAGGCACCTGTAATAATTGTTGGGGCGTGTCCTCAGGTGCCCCCATCACTTCTCAACTTGTGAACAGCCATGATTTAGTTAATTCTGTGCTTGGTTTGGGTTTTCCCAACTTCACTGAGTGACCAAGAAACAGCTGTAAAGAGTTTGCTCAGGCATCCAAGAAACATTCTTCTGTGGGCAGGGCGGTTCATCAGCAGCAAGCTCTGTTTTCTCTCCTCTTTGGGGCTCGCTCTTTTCCTCTATACAATTTAAAAGACAATTTTGCCTTGTGATTGGGGGGTGGGGATGATTTAAAAAAGGCTTCTTCTTTCGGCTGGGTTACAGCCCTGTGACCACCGAACTGTGGTTAAACTGAAAAGCTTTGTGTACCCAAAGACACCTGGGTGGGCTTCCTCGCAGCGCTGGGATGTCCTCCCTGAGAAACCTCAGAGAAGGTTGGAGCATCCTGCTTCCATCCCCACTCACCTAGAGGGTCTTCCTCCACCATCCACAGGGTGTGTGATGCTGAAGGGGAGAAGATCTGCGGAGCTAAGGGATCATGCCTGAGGCTGTCATGTCCCAGATCCACAGAGCTACGTGTTTTGTTGGCTCTTTCCTTCCCATCTGAAAAAAACCAGCCAGTCCCAGGGATCATGCCAGAAGTGCATTTATATTTCTCTCTCTTTCTGTTCCTGTCAGATAAACCATCAGCAGACAGAAGCATCCAGCCCCCCTGGGGCATCCTTGCCTCCCGTGCAGATGGCAAAGAGAGATAGCAAAAAAAACCCTGCCTTGGGCTGGGGCTGGGTGAGATACAGCCCTGACCAAGTATCAGTGGGATAATACCCCAGGGGAGGAGAGACAGAAGCCTTAAAACCCAGTTGATATTGCATCACGGGGTGGGGGAGGAGGTACGGGACCATTTCAGCCCTGAGCAGTGGCAAATGAAATAAAATGTAAAGAGCAGAGGGTGTACAGTCCTGCCCAGGCATCCGTGGTGGTGGCAAAGCTTAGGCAGAAAAACATGCTCATTTTAATTGCAAAAAGCTAGGAAGCCCAAATGGAGGGAGCTGTAGTGAAACAATAATACCTTAAATAACAATTTAAGTGGAAAAGGCTTGGTTCTATTCCCTAGACTTCGTCTGGGGACCTCAGCATCCCCCTCCCTCTCCCCATGCCACATGGTTTGATTCCAGGGGTTTTCAAGGTCCCCTTGCCTTTGGGGTCTGTCTAGGACTAGGAGGGGAGTTTTAGTTCTTTTAGTGCCACTGGAGATGCCCACAGAGAGCACTTGATCCTTAAATTGGATTTCTAGCAGTAATTGAGGTCTCAGGATGATTATGAGAAAACCAGGATAGAAATAGGAGGGGAAAAGGGGGGAAAAAGATAGAAATAGGGGGAAAAAGGGAATAAGGGAAAAAAAGCACAAACAGGTTACAAAACTTTCATGCTTAATTGCAGCACTATTATCTTAATGTCCCGTTCTGTCACTAAGTCATCATTCTGGAGGAGAAAAGCTTGATTTCGGAGCTGCGTGGAGCCAGACAGGGGTATTGGCATCCCTCAGGATGAGATTCCATGGCCAGCAGAACAGCTGGGAGTGACGGGTTTTCTGTTTTAAATCTCACCTGGATACCGAGCGACTCGAAACTGCAAGACTGGGGGTGGGACATGGGAGGCAGGGAGGCTTGGGAGAGGCTGAGGGGGGCCATTTGGTGGTGCGTGTGTTGGGAACGGGGTTAGGAAGTAGCTTTGGAGCCCAGGGAAGAAGAGCTGGTTTCTTAGAGAGGATTTCAGCAGCCAAGGATGGGAGCAGGGTTGACATGCAGTGGATTTGCAAGAAGAAAAGGGGTTGGTCCTGCTCCTGGTTAGAAGCAGGGGTGTCCCCAAAGCCCTGCCGCCGATGGGTCTGGTTTTCACGGAGCAGCTTTTCCCCTTCTCCTGAAGGCCAGTGAGCACTTGGCACCAAGCAGCACGCCCAGACCCCACGAGCAACGCCTGCCCTTGGTGCACTGCCTCTGCCTGCCTCAGCTGAGGCGGGTGACATGTCCCAGGTCACCATGGTGGGCACCATCTTGGGTCGGGGAATCAGCCACCGGGCCCAGCTCTGCACCACGCGCAGCTTCAGGGCCTCAGCTGCAGGTGACCTTCAGTTTGGCAGCTACTTGAAGCAGCACAGCTTTATAGGAGAGCTGATGAAGTACCCAGAAACCTGCCTGGATTTTTTTTTTCCAGCTGGTCTTATAAATGATACCGGTTCCCTCCCTGAGTGTGTGCTGGCTCCTCTCCCCTCCCTGACGGCGACATTCAGCAGGAGCCACGTCTTGGCCTAGCGAGGCACCTTTTGTTTCTGGTGCGCAGTGACGCCCGCCGTCCGGCTGTGCTATAAATAGCACCCGTCCCAGCTTCCTTCCCGTCACCTTTCCTCGGGAAATGCTGTCACCGCGCTGCGGAGGAGCACGGCTCACCTACCCCGAGGTCTCTGCTGTGCACCTTTCACTCCCCTGGGGAGAAGCAGCTGTGCGACCACAGCTCTCTCTCCTTGCATGTACCCTGCGTAGTTACATACTGCGAGTAGTTTCCCCACGGGGTGTGGGCTTCATTCGATGTGTAACTCAGGTATGAAGGGCTAATTAGAGGTGTCATTAAATGGGCTTCAAGTTTCCTGGTTAAGGACCACTGTGGGTCTGCTGGACACGTTTTCAGTAACAACAATCAACATCTGCCGGGGGGGTTTGGCTGCACAAGGTGTTGTAAAAGCCGGTAGGAGGTGGTGAGGTCCTCGATGCAAAGAGTTTACAAATAAGAGCAGGAGACCAGGGAGAGGTATCACCCTCCCTACCTCGCCCAGAAGAAATCCCACACCTGGTGTTTCCTCTGTTGGTTTGGACACAGGAGGTGTAAGGCCTTCTGAGGAGGGTGAGGGAGGGCATCGCAGCTTGATGGGATCGCTGCAGGGGAGCAGCGGAGACAAGTTTTTTCACAGATGTCTTTGTGAGCAACCCACAAGCACTAATTGTCCCAAGCACTAATCCACAGAAGACCCACCCTGCCTAGATATCACCAACCAACTTGCTTTGACCCCCCCTTCCCCCCAATAGGTAACTAAATCTAATGAAGGAGGGGTTTTCCCTAGGTAGTGGGAGGACCTCTCCTGCCTGTATCTCATGCAAGTAGTCAAAAGAAAATAAATACTCTGGGACCTGTTTATCAAGTCCTCTCCTTCTGCTCTTCCCAACCCACTGCCTCACACAAGCTGTGCTGGGATGTGTGCTGGGATGTGGTCTCCTTCAGCAGGTGGGCTCTGAGTTTGGTTAACCTGTTGTTTTTCGAAAAGCTCCCCAAAAACGCCTTTTCTTAAGCATCTGTCAAAGCATCCCAAGTCAGCTGGGTGCTGCACAGGGCAGCAGTTCCCATGGCATCCTGGGATGATGCGTTTTGGGCTGGAGGGTCTTAACTGGCCAAAACCCATGGCCTGGAGATGCATGCAGAGAGGCTTGTGCCAACCTTGTAGTACTGGTAAGAAAAGTTACCCTGCTTAGATAGGATTTGCAAGGAATATATGGAGTTGATACGGGTTGGGACAGGTGGATTTGTACCTACCTTGTGGTCTTCTGGTTAGCAGAGTACAGAAATTGCTCTGCATTGGCTAAGGAAGGGGACAGTTTTGGTGAGGGGCAGGAAAAGGCTGCTGGGGAAGTCTTTTCAAAGTTTTTGCTGCTGTAATCACATTGGCTCAGTTACATCTGTTCAGATTCAAAGGTCAGATCAGGCTGAATTCCTTATCAAAAGGAAATCCTCGTGTGTGCAGACACTGCCTGGTATCTCCTGGGGTTCTCATGGTCAGTCCATGGGACAGGAGAGGGTTATGGAGGGAAGTGTGGTGCCATGGCTTGGAGAGGATGGAGCAAAGGCCTTAGAGTTAATCCTCTCTTTCCAAAATGTGTCTGAGATCCTCTTTTCCATAGAAAATGTGTGGATCCCTTGTGCTTCCTCCACATGCAGCTGGTGAGTCTCCAGGCTTTGGGATGACCAGAGCCACAAGGTACTGCGCTGCTTGTCCCAACCAGGGCTCTTGGGGACCAGGGCTGGCCTGAGGTGAAGAACTGTCACCTGGAGCTGTGGCTGAGTTTCCTGTCACCTCCCCCTCCTCCTGTTGGGAGGAGGTTTAAGGGGGGGCATTTCTGCATGTGGGATATCTGTCCTTTGTAAAGCCCTTGCGTGGAGGTAAGGAGATGGAGCAGAAGGTGGTGTAGGTCCTCCTGGCTCATACAGAGAGAGCAGGAGTGGGAGCTTTCCCATCTCCCCTTCAGCATGACCCAAATACCTGCAGCTTTTGACAACAGGATTACAGAAATGTCCCCAAGTTTTCCTTTGCGTTGTCCTAATTCGCTTCCTACTGTTAACTTGGCTTTACACTTAAATGATCAGGAAAAAACAGTCTGGATTTTGTGTGTGTGTGTGTGTGTTGTTTTCTGTTTTTAATTAGATTCAGAGCTGGGGGAGGCAGAAATATCCTCCTTCCCTGGAGAGCCCCGGGTGGCTGTCAGGGACAGTTTCCTCTTCCTGAAGGAGGAGGGTTGTGTAAGTGCCACTGACCCCTCCTGCTCACACCCACGCCGAATACCCGGTTAGCTGGTGTGAGAGCACAGGGGCAGGCACCCCACACTCCCCCCGTCCTGCCTCCTTGCTCAGATCCCATCTCATCCCAGTGGGCCACCGTGTTTCTGGGGGACATCCCGGGGCTCATCCCAGCTGGTCCATGGTGGCCCCAGCCAGGGTCCTGCACGGAGGCGAGCGCTGTCCTCCGTAGGCATGGCCCAGAGGACAGTCACAGCGGGCTGGGGGCCAAGCAGGGAACGTCCCAGATCCGCCGGCGGCTCCGCAGAGAAGCATAGGCAAGCTGTGATATATTTCTTTTCCCATTATATTTGATTTTACAGACCCTCGGGGACACTCAACCACCTACAGTGATTAGTTCAACTGATTAAGCTGCTTTTCCTCTTGTGGCAAGCTCCTTTTGTGAAGGGTTTTCAATAGCCACGCTGCTCGGGACATTGTTCCTGTACAATTTCCTTTCAAAACACCATTAAAGGGCACTCTACCACTTTACCCCTGTCATAAAACATCACAGGGATCGGCTTTTGCCCGGCTTGCTCCTCTGAGGGCACCGTCTCCTCGTTCAGGGAGGAGGTGACAGGGTTGGGTGGGAGTTGCAGGTCCACATGATGCTGGAGTGAGGTGGAGCCATCAGGTGAGGGGGGATTTGAGATGAGATGAGAGGTAAAGCAAAAGTTTTCTGCTTTCTTTTTTTTTTTCTTTTCTTTTCCTTTTCTTTTTTTTTCCTTTTTTTTCTTTTTTTTTCTTTCTTTTTTTTTTTTTTTTGCTGTTTGTTAATATGAGGATCCAGGGTCACCCAGGGAAGTGAAGAGATAAAATAAACTGGAAAGCCCAGAGAAGGAAATGCTGCTTCGCACATGTCGGCTGGTTCAGCCTTGCCCGGCAGAGGCTGGGAGCGGATGCGGATGCTCTGGAGGTACCCAGGGGGGGTAAACGACGACTCAGAGGGAGAAGGGCTGTTTCAGCTGGAGAAACATGGCAAGCAGATAAAACCTGGACATTTAATACTGAGAATCAGAGGAAGGTCTGCCTTGATTGCCACTGAGGGAGTAACAGGCGCAGGGAACTGGAGGGGGTTGCAGCAGCACACCATCCTCCCTCCCTGTGTTTGTAGTTGCTCCCATACCCTCTAGCAAGGCTATTGGGTAAGTCCATAGGAAGACCTGGTGTCGTGGGGACCTGGTCTGCCCATCAGCTGCTCTTTGGGCAAGGCAGTGATGGAGTAGGGCAGTGATGATGTCAGGAGGGGTGAAGTGAGAGCCTGCCTGGCCAGACGTGCTGGCATCGCCCAACCCTGCTTGCCCTTCCTTCCAGGCGTCGAGAAGAAGGCTCTGCCAGGGGTCACGGTGCTGGGACCCTGCTCCCAGGAGGAGGTTGTTGAGAACAAAGCCTGCATCAGGCTCCCCACTGAAGGAGCGGCCCTGAGTGATCAAAAAGCCATCTCCTGTGGACTTGTGGGCATCTGGCTGCGGGTGACTCAGCCGCGGGTGGAGCGGCTGGGCAGCACTCCAGCTTCTCATCAAGAGGGACCTCCTAGAGCTCAGGCATGGGGGTGATTTGGTTCCATCAAGACCCCTCACTGCCTTTGAACCGCGCTCTGGGCCCAGGGAACAGGACACAGCAAGGCATGGGGCTGTAATGGTCCACCACCATTGCTGTGCAGTCATCCCAAACCCATTTCCTACGGGGATCAGATAGATCTGCAGAAGCCACGTGAAGTTCAACCAAGTTCATATCTAGCATCATTCCTGGAATGGTTCATCTAAGGGCCTGCCCCAGCACCATCCCCAGGGCTGCAGGCAGAGGGACTTCCCATTAGTCCAGCGGCCCATGCGAGGCACGGGTAGCAGTAAGGTGGAGGGGTTGGTATTTAGCATCCATCGGGGAGTTTGTTTTGCCTGTCACCCGTATCTCAGTCTGTGGCGGGGTGAGTAGGGGTTTCCCATCCAGCTGCTCTTGTTTCTGCCGTTGTGATGGGCACTAAGCCCTAGTGCAGGGAGGCTGGTGGTGAAAATATGCCCAGCCGTGAGTCAGCCCTGAAGGCAGATGGTGTGGCTGTGATCCTGCCGGCAGAGCACACCACTGGACCTAACAGCTCCCTTCCCGACACTGGCAACGGCTGAAAGGATTTCTGCATTTCATGTAAGGCAGGTAGAGCATACTTCAGTCAGTGTTGGGACACTCTGTGGGCTCAAGGATAGTGCAGAGACAAAAATAAAAACTTTGGGAGTTGAACAGGGCACTGGTATGTGTGAGTGGGACTTCAGGACTTCAGAATCACAGCATCACAGAATTGTAGGGGTGGGAAGGGACCTCCAGAGATCATCGGGTCCAACCCCCTGCCAAAGCAGGGTCCCTAGGACAGGGCACACAGGTCAGTGTCCAGATGGGGCTGGAATATCTCCAGAGAAGGAGACTCCACACCCCCTGGGCAGCCTGTCCCAGGGCTCCCTCACCCTCACTGAGAAGAAGTTCTTCCCCGGATTGGTGTGGAACTCCCTGTGCACCAACTTAAGCCCATCGCCCGCCCCTTGCCCTGTCCCCACAGCCACTGAGAAGAGGCTGCCCATGTCCCTCTGTGTCCCACCCTTCAGCTATTGATACCCATTGATCAGAGATCCCCTCTCAGGCTTTTTTTCTACAGGCTGAACAGCCCCAGCTCACTCAGCCTTTCCTCATAGGGGAGATGCTCCAGGCCTTTAAGTACCTTTGTGTCCCCCCTCTGGACTCTCTCCAGGAGATCCCTGTCTGTTTGATCCCAGGGAGCCCAGAACTGGCCACAACACTCCAGGTGGGGCCTGAGCAGGGCAGAGCAGAGGGGGAGGATCCCCTCCTGTGACCTGCTGGCCACATTGCTTTTGATGCATCCATTACTGTTATCCCTATCTGCTCCATCGTCCTTGTGTGCCTAGCTGAAGGCATGTTGCAGAAGGGTTAAAAGATACTCATCTAAGCAAATTTAATCCTTTCCTCTCATTGTTCCTTTATTTTAATGCCAGGAGGCAGTGGCAGGAGAGAGCCGGCTGCATTTCCCAGCTGCAGGGTTGCCACCTCTCTATTGAGAGCAGCTTTGTCATTACATAAAAACTCTACAACACAAGACTTTTTATTCCTTTTTTTTTTTTTTTTATGATCTTGGCAACCAAAGTGACCCCTGTCCTGCAGACTAAATTTAACCTGAACTGCCAAGCTGCCAGTAGACTTTATGGCATCGGGACGCTTTTGCAGGTTGTTTTTCTCCATCCCTGCAGCTGATTGAGAGACTTTGTGTACCACTAGCAAAACACTCCATGGTTATGAAGTCTCAATAGAGATGTAATGGCCTGCTGGATAAGCTCAGGGTTTTATGATGTGGCTTCACAGAAAGCAAAATAATTGCTCCAGCAAAAGAATCCAGGAGGACTCCAGCATATGCCTGTGGTGGAGGGACGCTTGATCCCATCAAAATTGGGTGTTTTATTAAGTATCTTTCTCCTGTGTGACATCAGGGGCTGGGCTGGAGGACAGTCAGTTGTTGACACTGACAACTCTCCACTCCTTTTCTACTACTCTCTGTCCTTGTGAACGTTAGGGAGTGCAGAGCAGGGTCTTATGGTGGCTGTACAACAAGGGAGGAGGTTAGGAAAGCTCTTGTGTCCAAGGCCCTGGAAGGACATGGGAGACCTTGCTTAAGCTAGTAAAGACTGGTGGGATTCACCTCCATGATCACAGGTGCTATTTCAGGTGCCCCAGCATGTTGTCAGCTCCACACAAGGAGCTTAGCAGAGGCTGGATGTTGTGAAACCTGCACCAGAATGAGGTGGGAGCCAGACAAGATGCTGTGAAGCATCTCCAGTGACACCACCATCTAACTACCACTGCATGTGTCTGTGCTGACCAGCTGGGTGCCAAGGTTCCCACCATGCCCAGAGGGGTTGCAGTCAGGCAAGTTTGGAGGATTGGTCCCCTCAGCACAAAGCTGGTGTTTGGCCAAGTGACTCCCACCCCCACCTCCATCACCTGTGACTGGTTGGGCTGCCATGGGGTTTAGATCCTTAACCTCCCATTTGGCCTCTGGCATCGCAGACACCTAAAATTAGGGGATTTGAACCCACCCTCTGCATAACGTTGTGTAACCCCTTCCCTGGGCCTATGTTGTCCATGCATTACAGTATCCATCATGCTGCTGGAAGCTGTTTAGGGAGGAGTTGTGCTGTACACTAAGCTGGGGTCTGAGGGTCTCCACCATGGCACTCCATTAAAAGTCCTGCCACAAGAGTGAATTTTGTTACCAACCCTACCAAAATCTGGTGCTGCATGATGAGGAGGAAGGATTCCTCTTCTGCCTGGATAAAAAGATTGGGGGATTCCCAAAGCTGGCAATCACAGGTACTTGGAGAGCCCTAAAGAACTTCTCACTGAGATCTTCTGGCCCCCACATAAGAAAAACTAGTCTGGCCATCTTATGAGAACAGGTTTCCTTGCTTTATTTTGCCTTCCCATGTTGACCAGAACCAAGGAAGTCTGAAAAACAAAGAGCTGTGGGAGGAGTTGAGCCAAAACACCTCATGCTGGAGGAAGCACTGGGACAGGGATTTGTTTCTGGGCTCTCTTCAGCAAGAACAAAGACTTGAGACGGGGCATCCCGTTCTCTCCCATCTCTTGGAGGGGAAAATCAAGACTTCACAGCCAAGGAAAGGAAGGGTTTCCAGCAAGGTATTTCCACACTTGCAGAGAATGCCACCTTGGCGCTTCTTCTTGATAAATTTTGGGGGCAGCAGGCTGCACTTCAGGCCATGCTTGCCATATTTCTGGTGTCTGAAGAAAACGGGCTTCTATCTGTGCCTAGAAGGTGCCCATGTCACATGAGATCCCTCACCCACGTTTAGCTCAACCTCTTCTTGAGGCTGCCTGGCTTCCCTGGCCAGAGCAAGCCCTTTACCCATCAGCTGGGTAGGTAGAACCTATCCAGGTCTACCAGCCAAGCTGGCTTGACACTCTTAACGATCAGGAGTTGACACCCAGTCACGGGTGCTTCAGCAGCCTGGGTACAGTGTGTAGCTGGTGTTCTTGCCCTTAGTTTTCAATAGCAGGTGTTGATAGAGCAAACTGTTGTCATCAAGGGCGGAAGGGTTCAGCTGAGCCCCTTCAGGGTACTGCCAACTCCTACAACTGCTAATTCATTTTCAGTTTAATCTGCATCTCCTTCTAGAAGGGTGGGTGGATGTTCAGTTTATGGACTTGGTATGGCCAAAGGCAGGAGCTGGTTGAACTATGGGATCTGAGGAGATGGTGGCATCTCAGGATGTGAATGGCAGTGATGCTTTTGGCACTTGGATTTCAAACAAAGCATGAGCTGACCCAAATATTCAAGGCCTGGTGGGATTTTGGAAGTTGGTGGACAAGAGCTGTAGGGTCTTCAGCTCTGCCTAAGCTATGTTGTGAATGTGTATGTGCCCACTTCAGTTTGGTCCTAAGTATTGAGAGAAAAGAAATACATATGCCTAGGTGTGTCATGGGCACATGAAATCATGAAAGGGTCAGGAGTGGTCCCCAAAGCAGTGTGGTTTGTGGTCCTGTGTGTGAACATTAAAGCTGTTGTCCAGTTCGTGTTTAAAGAACGATAGTTTTCATTTTACATGAAAATCGGCTGTTCTGCATTCTTTGTTATCTGATTGTGAGTTCTCAGGCATCACCTTCTCCTCTGGTGTGTCTCTTACTCTCCTTATCTTCTGCTCTCTGTGAAGCAGGATGGTTTCCCTGTGTGCAGTACAATGCACACAGTGCAGGGGGTGTTTGGTTCACTCCAGCTCTGTGCAGGGTGCTCGGTGGCCACCCCGCAGAGCCAGCCCACCACACACAGCACCCACAACACCTTCACCTCCCTGCAGGGTTAGAAAGACCCACCTCAGCCAGCACTGATTGATTAGTAATCACTAATTGCATTGGCTGCTGTGGGTCGAGCACCTTTAAATCAGCACTTAAAGGTGGGTGGGTCATTTGCACAGCCCTTTAATTGGGTGGGTGGTCGGTCATGAGCTCCCCCTGACACCTTTCCTTTCCTCAGCTCCTGACCGGTTTTGTTGCCTTCAGGCCCCTCTGGCCATCCCCTAGCTCTTGCACCACCTGGGTTTCTTCTTTATGAGTCTCCCAGCTCTTCTCCAAGGATACCCTCTACCAAAGCAGGCTCTTTATCAGTCCTTCTGCTCTTCCTCAAAGGTGTAGTCCTTTAGCAAAGCCAGGTAGTACGTTTAATCCCAAACTAAACAGCATCTGAGCTCCAACCCAAACACGTCACTGTCCCTGGCAAGCACAGAACTCTGCTTTGTGGATATCATTTCCCCCACTTCAAGACTGTGAGATCTCTTCTCATGGGTCTCATATGTCTCCCTCTTTCTTTTCATTCTGACTGCAGCTGTCCTTCACAGGCAGCCAATATTGGACATACTGTTGCAATACTTACAGTTTTAGCAGAGTTAAATTAATTATGCTTTCTGAGGAGGAGGAAGAGTTTCGTTGTGGAGGAAAGGTTTCCTTCTACACATGAACAGCAAACCAATAGCTAACTGAATTATTAATCCTAAATATAAAAACAATTGGCTTTGTGGGCACTTAATCTCTACTTAGGCAAGTCCTCTGTCTCAGTACAGTTCATGGAGGTTTAACCTCTCCAGTGGGTGCAGAGGTCCATTCATCCCTACCAGGCCTCAATGCCCTTTTTACCCATCTCTAAGGAGCCCAGGAATTAATTCCCTCTACTTTGACCACAGTGTAAGTCTCCAGTAGCACAGGACAGGGTCCTTTACACTTCTCTTTCAGTGGTTCATCCTTCCAGGTCCATATGTAAACAGTGTCACCTGGTTGGAACAGGTGAGCTGGTGAGTCCAAGGGAAGAGAAAACTTTAGATTTGGGTACCTGTGTCACAAAGGTAATGCCTGTGAAAGAGACATCAAATATTCTTCAATTGCAGCCTGATCACTTGTAGGCATTTGGTCTCCCTTGATGTTTAGAAGGTTTGTAGGTTGTTGCAGTGTTTCGGCCCTGGCTGGAGGCCAGACGCCCACCAGAGCTGCTCTGTCACTGCCCTTCTCAGCTGGACAGGGGAGAACATAGGTATTGAGAGGCTCAGGAGTGAAGATAAGGCCAGGGAGAGATCATTCCACAGTCAGTGTCACAGGCACAACAGGCTCAGCATGGAATAAAGGACAGAAAACTCTCTGATGGCCCTGCCCTGCACCCCCAGTGACACCAGAGTCAGGTGATGAGAAATGGGACCAGATCTTAAAGCACCTTCCCCCACCCCTCCCTTCTTCCCAGGCATCACTTCAGTCAGGATTTTGCTCCCTTCTTCCCCCCACTGTGGCACAGGGAGGGGCAGGGACTGGGGCAATGGGGTGAGGTCAGTTCTTCACGAGCTTTTTTCCTTCTTACCTGGGATGGGGGGGTCATTCCTCCCCCTTCCCCTGCTGCACTGTGGGGTCCCACCCACAGCAGACAGTCCTCCACCAACTTCTCCAACATGAATCCTTTCCCACAGGGCTCCAGTTCTACCCCAGCTGCCCCAGTGTGGGTCCTTCCATGGGGTGCAGCCCCTCAGGCCCAGACTGCTCCAGCCTGGCCCCACACAGGGTCACAAGCCCCCCCCAGCAAAACCACTTTCTTGGTACATAAATTCAAAGAGCCTTTCTCCTTCCTTCATTCTAGGGGTTATTTGAATTCACATGGCTTCTGTTCACCTAAGCTGTGCTTCCTGACAGAGTTTAGAAACTTGTCTTTTGAGAGCTGGGTTCACTCTTCCTACTTCCCCGCGAGACTGAGGCCTCCAGAGGGGTGCAGTTCCCACTTCATCTGCAAGAACTTGGAATTCTTGTGCTACATCTGCAGTAAAATGAGGTCCATGATCAGAGAAGATTCCCCCTGGAACACCAAATCTAGGCATAATTTCTTCTAACAAGATTTTAATTACTTCCCTAGCTTTGTTGGTGTGAGAAGGGAAAACTTCTGGCCAAGCAGAGAAGGTGTCTGCTAACACCAATAAATATTTATGCTGGTTGCATTTAGGTGATTCTCAGAAGTCTGGATTCCCCAGGACTTACCTCTTGTTTCACAAGTCCTCCCACAACCTTCCTGCCCATTTTTGGGTTATTGGCACAACAGATGGTACATCTCTTCTACAGCACCCGCTGTAAGGCCGGATTTCGCTCCCAAAAGCATTTCTCTAAAATCCCTTCTAAAATCCCTTCTCTAGCAGCATGCAGTGGCAATTAGCCTGAAAATAGGAATCCATAGCCAACATGTTCCTAAGAACCCCCTTAATAGTTTCTCTGAAGTAGGTACAGCTGAAAGAAAGGCCTCCTAGCACTAGTAGCACCTAGCGTTCTTTCTCCTGAAAGAAAGGCCTCCTTTCTTTCAGCACTTAATTATCTTTGTCCTTTCATAGCTTCAAACCCCATCTATTTATATTTAAAGATACCACACATACACACAACCAACTTGTCACAGTGGGACCCCACACTCGCTCCCCCGAGCATCACATGGGCAAGTGAAGAGGTTGTGATGGGGCTGGTGCACATCCTTTTTTGGACCAGGTAGTTCTTAGGCTGGAGGGATTGATAAGGAGCATATTAACAGGAGGGGATTCAACTTTTTGAAAGGGTAGACAATGGCAGGACAAGGGGAAATGGATTAAAGCTAAAGGAAGGAAGGTTTACATTAGATATTAGGGGGAAGTTTTTTACAGAGAGAGTGGTGAGGGGCTGGAAGGGGCTGCCCAGAGAGGGGGTGGATGCCCCATCCCTGGGGGTGTCCAAGGCCAGGTTGGCTGGGTCCCTGGGCAACCTTGTGTAGCTCCAGGCCTGGAGGTTGGTGTCCCTGCCTGTGGCAGGGGGGTTGGAGCTCTGTGACCCTTGGGGTCCCTTCCAACCCAGACCAGTCTCTGATTCTGTGTTTCTGTGATCAGGTGAGCCTGATCATCGCTCAGGAGCGTGGCGTGCACGAGGATTCATTTGAAAGGGCCTCACCATGAGCTGACAGCCCATATTCATTCAGTTTTCACGCTGTCTTGAAGGGCTGCACTATTTCCAGAGCCTCTCCCATGCCGATCTATTCATGGGCAGCGCTAGCTCTCCTTTCACAAATAGAAATAGTCGCAGGAGTGGCCCTCACCCTGGGTTTTAGGGTGGCCAGTTATTTTGGGTGAAGGCGAAGGTGAACGTGTTTTACGGCTGACATGAACGCGTCGCTTTTAATGCTGTGAAATTTTGGAGAGGCCTTAGAAACCCATTCTCAGGGGTCACCGGGACAAGCCTCCCCCGCTGGGCGAGTGAATAGAAATGAGTTCATAATTACAGAGTATAGTAGCGACACGTTTGCTTTTTCACTGTTTTAATTGAGGTTTTTCGGAGAGGAAGAGGACTTAAAACAATACAGAAATGTCTTTTGTTCTTGCAGGGTCATTTACTGCGAGCTTTGCAGTGAGAGGAGAGGATGTTTATTAAAGAAAGCAACAATATTGAGACATTATTTCGGTGCCAAAGCGCTGTTCCTCGCTGGAACAAAACTGAGATGTTTTGGATGGACCGGGTACTTGCTGAAAACCAGCACTGAGCTAAGTGATTTGCAGTGCTTTCAGTGAACTGGGCAAATGGCGTTGAAGCAGCAGAAAAGAGAGAGGAAGGGAAGGAGCTGAGAAGGTTGAAAACACCCTTTTCCCTTCTCAGTAGGATTTCCAAGTCAAATTAATTAGGTTTAGTGGCGCGGGGGGCTGAATCCCTGAAGCGGCCTCTGGAAGTCAGGTTTTCATCCTCCTCCTTGTGCTCCTGTGTCCTCCGTGCCCTCCCAGGAGCTGATGGGGTTTACCGGATCCGCTGTGGAGATTCTCTGTGGGGACAGAGCCCAAATCCACTCGCGTGCCACAGCTCTCCACACTGAGCAGGGTGCTGGGGAGTTGAGGCAGCACAAGGGTGGCTGTGAGGAGCTGACACTCCTGGGGAGCTATTCTCCTAAGCAAACTCAGCACCTCCCATTTGGGTTTTTTTTTTCCTTTTTAAGGGCAAAAGTAAGTCTCTGGCAGTGTACTCACCTGCAGTGGTGAGTAGCACCTAGCTAAATCGTGGTGTTTAGGGCAGAACAATTTGAAAAATGCTTCTAGGCAGCTGAAGGCACCCAAGCAGAGATGCTGTTAAAGTGACAGCTGCTGTCCTGCTTGGAGCTTTAGAAGCTTTGAAGGTGAAAGACAGGCCGTGTTTCCAGGAGCAACCAGGCTAAAGTGCGTCTCAGAAAGGAATCATGGAGTATCTTCAGTTGGAAGGATCCCATAAGGATCATCAAGCCCAACTCCCTGCTCCTCCCAGCAGGGCTGCCTGAAACTAATCTGCATGACTAAGAAAGCTGTGCTGGCTGAAGCTGAGCATCCCAGAGAGGAAGGCAAAGACCTCCTTGTTGGAGTGGCGATCCTTGGTGGTGAGGTTCCTCAAGGATTGAGTGTTCATACGTGGGAAAGTCCGAGGCCAGCGTTTGCCCCTCCTGCTTGAGCAGGGCCGGTGCTTGCTGACGGGCAGGTCATCAGCCGAAGGGTTGGTTACAGGCAATTTAGAGACAGATCATCGTTTCTTTCAGTTTGATTGTCCAGGATTTATTACACTAAATTAATTCTCCAAACTGCAGGTCCCCAGAGGACAATATTGTCTCGGCAGCTTGTTCCTAAAAGGGCTCAGCTGGGTGATTGTGTTACTGCAGCTTAATGAATTACGGCACGTGAGCTGGGCGGCGGTAATTGCCGGCGCGAGCCGCTGGCTGTGAGCGCTGAGTGCCTTACACCGCATCCCCTCCACCCAGCTGGGAGATAATTTGCCTTACCCCCCCATTGCCCTTACCCCCCCTGTAGCCCTTACTCCCCTATTGCCCCACCGCCCAGCACCAGCGGGGTTTCATTGCGATCCGATGAGCTAGTGGTGCGCTGGAGCTGGGCGTGGGGTCAGTAAGAGAAGATGTGATGGGTCTGGCCAGACCTCCTGGCTTGGTGACTGGAGTGGACGCCAGGAGGAGGGTGAGCACAGCAGGTAGGCATGTAATGCTGCTTCCCAGCCACGCTCTCCTCTTCGTAACGGTTGGGCTCAGTAACTTTAAGGCTCTTCTGCCAGCTAAATGATTCTGAGATTCTCCAGGAATTCACCCTTTGAGGATCTGCAGGGCCATGTTTGCCCACATTTGCGTCCAGGAGCTCCTGGCGGGTTTTCCTGTTGTGACTTTGGGGATGTGCCTTTTGAACCCGTGTAATCTCACAGTCCTCACATCTCCTATAGCATACCTGCGCGGTTTAACTGCATGTATCATGTGAAGAAACACCTCCTCAGCATTTAAAATGGGGTCTGGACCATCAACAAAACAGTCTGGCATTCCCTGCACTGAGGTCACCTGTCACTCCGATCATCTGGCCATTATTAGTGTTGTTTTGGTAGCTAATGATGTAGTTTATTTATTTTTAACCTACCTGGCAGGAAGGCCCTCATCGTGTGGGCAAGCATAGGGTGCTCCTGGGTCAGTCAGCTGTAGGAACAGTCATCAGGGAGCAGTGCAAGAGCTGTCCCCAGGGAATACAGGTAGAGATGAAACTTCACTGTGGTGTTTTGAGGGTCCATCAACCTCAAAGTACGTTTTGGCAGAGGACTGCTCTCAGCATTCCACCTTTCCCTGCTGGGAAACCGAGGCAGAGAGGAGGGAAGGGCCTGTGTTTGTACCTCTCCCTAACGCAGACCTTGCGGTGAACCTGCCCCTGACAGGTTCTCGTGTATGTGAACCCCAAATACCCATGAGAGTGTCCTTCAAGGCTACTCTTTCAGTGTCATGGAGTGCAAAACACAGCAGTCTACGTGATGCTATTTCAGCCAAGCCAGAATTGAGGGAAGGAAATATAGCGACAAGTTCCTCTGCACTAGGAAACCGATCTGTTGTTGAAATGGCTTTCTTTCTTGGCGGAGTGTTTCCGGCGTGGCTCCTCGACACTGAAAATGGGTTTATCCATCTACACAGTGTTTTCCAGCATGAGTTCATGGAAGTGTGGTCAGCAGCCACTCACTGGAGTGAACATAAAGTGAAACAGCTCGTTCCTTTCTCTTGTTTTCGGCCCTTGAATGTAAATGCGCACTGCTGGCCGTGGCTTGGAATGAGCACCGAGGGCTCCCCGCTGCCCGGTTGCTCTCCCAAGTTATCTGAACTGAGAGGGAGGGGTGAGCAGAAGCTGATTCTTTTGATGGGTCAATAAAAAAACAATTAAAAAAAAAGGCTTTATGGCATCCCCTGCGTCACACAAGGTCTTCCCACGAGACCCAGCCTATTTGAAGCAGCCCAGCAGTGCTTCAGCGGTGTGGCTGCCTGGTTTGGGTGGTGACTTGGGTTTCTGGCCCCGGCAAGCAGCCAGCCTTCTCTGCAGGAGAGACATTTACTACCCGCTCCTTCTTCCCTGCGAGCCCAAGCTGGGGACGTTGGCCACGGAGATCTGGGAGGGAGCGATGTGCTGAGGCTCTGCAGGGCCTCCTGGCATGGTTAGTGCGTGAAGGAGTTGCCAGCTCGAGTTGTTTGGGCTCTTGTTGCAGAAACAATATTTCTGTCTGACCCCAGTTAGCAACTGATGTTTGCAAAATAAAGAAGTCAAGGCACTGGAAATACTTTCCATTCCCACTCTTGTCTCAGCCCAAAATATTAGTATTAAAAATATTGCATCTATTATATGCAGCTAATATCTCTGCTGGCACGTAAATCACCCAGGGATTTTTCATCTCCATTTAAAATTAAAAAAAAGAAAGTTAACTGTGCTCTATTTTTGGGTATTTGTTAACTGTTTTGTTTCCATTTATTCCTGTTGAAGACACAGCAGTCTGTCTCCAAGGGACCATCTGTGGGAAAGAGAGTCCCTAGATTGATTTGGAAGGTGCCGGGGTCATTAACAGGCATGAAGGCGCTGAGTATCTGCTCTTTCCCTGATAATGTCTTTATTTAGCGTGACAGTCCCCAGGGCATGAGTGGACAACAGGCTGCTTTGTTTTATTTAAACTAACCTTGCTCCATCCATTCCCAGCATTGTGCAGATGCTATGGATCATCCTGATTTCCCGATTAAAGCCAGGGGGTGTGTGTGTCCTGGTCCCTAAGCGGCAGCTAAGTGGAGCTGCAGAAGGTGACCCAGCTCTGTGCCTCTCCCCTGTGCATCTTCTCGTCTGAACATGATGAGTGGAGACTCATCCAAGAGAGAAAGAGAATTTTTGGAGGGGCTCAGTCCCTGGCAGAGCTCAGCACATCCCTGTGAGCACTGGGAGGGGGGGTCTCCTGAGAGGGGAAGCGGGAATGGGGTCAGGAGTTGGACAAACTTAGGTAAACACTTCAGGAGCCGTTAAGCCAACGTGCAGGTTGGTCTTAGCTCCCAAACCTCTGTGCTGGGTCATTTTTAAAGAGGTTTATTTCATCTGCTTGGTAAAAGGCTCCTGGCATGCAGAAGTCCAAAGCATCTCTGCTCTCAGGGCTGGTGTTGTACCAGAGCCTGGTGTCGGAAGTGATCGCTTTGGGTCAGCTCATGTGTCCGTGCAGCTGTTAGGAGTTCCTGTCAAATCTTGCCTTAGCTTCTATATGAAAGACATTTATTTCTTCACTAGAAAGCACTGGTATAAATAGGATATGGAAAAAAAAAGCCCACCCAAAACCCTGAGGATGTCTCCTTGCGTGCAGGTCAAAGAGTCGCAGAGGTCTTAAAGGAAGACAGCTGAATAAAAAGGCAGCAGGTGGGGGGGCTCCTATGTACTATTTAGGATGTGTCTTGAGGGACAGGACCTCGGAGGGGTGGTGGTGGGCTGTGTCTGTGCATCTTGGCACGGGTTTGAAGTGTATATCTCCTGGGGGATTACCAGGTCTCGGGGTAACCGATCGGCTTCGGTGTATTTTTAAAGGAGGCAGCCTGGAGTCTGCGATCCGAGCTCTTTTGTTGCAGAGCAGTGAAAGATGAATCTATACTCACTCAACTCACATTCTTACCAGCAGTCCAGGATCTCGGTGTCTTTGTGCTCAGCGGATGTTTGGGATACATCGTGTCCTGTGGCTGTGTCTTTCAGGTTCAGGCTCTCTCCGCTCAACTGGACTCGGTTCCTTATGACTGTATTTTCCTATGGTCTTCATGCTTTTTTTTTTTTTATTGATTTTTTTTTTGCAATCGTGTTTACAGTATGCTAAGAATCCAAAAAAAACACAATTCCAAGCAATGCAGTTTGTGAGGAGAACCGTTTCCAAGCAATTTCAACACGAAGTCGCTGCAGCGATTTCTACACCAGTCTGGGCAGTCAGCCTTGATGTCCGGGGGGGGTGTCTTCCTAGCTGGTTGCCCTGTCTGTGCAGCAAGGGCCTCCATCTGGACATCCCTGATGATTTGTGGGAGATACAGCAAAGCATTTAAAGATCTGTTTTGGAGCTATCTCACATGCCATCTGTATTTGGGATGTCTTTCCCAAGCTGGTGTTGCAAAACAGCTACTTAAATTCCTTCTGAAGCTTCATTTCCATGAAGCTTAGAAGGAAATAGCTGACTCAGGCAGCCTGTGAGGCCAAGCATTGCAGCATGTGAGGACTTTCGTTGGACTTCAGCAGTAGAGAAGTTTGTTCTTCGGTGCTTTGCTGTGTCTACTCTGATGGACTTGGTGTTGTGTCCTTCCAGCCCAACAGTGCTGTCTCTGCTTCTGTGGCACAGCCTGCAGACTGGGCAATCATCTATCTGGTGGTCGTGTGAGTAGCGTATCCATTACTGTGATGTGAGAAATTGTGGACACTGATGGTGTGAAGTTGTCCTGCAGGAAAATGCAGGGAGACATGTGGTCTGTTTCTGTGTTTGGAAAGGCCAAATCAGTCAGCATGCTATTGCAGAAGATACGTTCTTCCCATGAAGACCGGGGCATCCTGTCAATCCTACACCCATTTTTTGGATGCCTTACTGCCCAGAACCTTGATTGTCTCTGTGTGAGGCCTCTCAGTCATAGAATCACGTAGGGGTTTGGCTGGAAGGGAACTTCAAAGCCCATCTAGTCCAACCCATCAGCCACGAGCATCAACCAGATCAGGTCGCTCAGAGCCCCGTTCAACCTGACCTGAAATGTTTCCAGGGATGGGGCATCTTCCACCTCTCTGGGCAGCCTGTGCCAGTGCTTCACCTCCCTCAGTGAGTCTAGTTATGTTGCAAAGACCAAACAAAATCATCTCTATCAAAGACAGACACGATATCCAGGCCCAAGGGAGGGTTGTCTGCAGCAGCTGCACCCCAAGACCAAGGCGATGCTGAGACGAGTTGTTCCCAGGTAGGCGGCTCATCTGAATGTTTCATAATGCTTTTCCCAGCAGCCAGATGCTGCGAGCCTCATCAAAAACATCTCATGGTGTTGTTTTTGTTGGCTGTTCCTTTTCTTCTGGAGCTCATTTTATGTTTTCAGGGATGCGTACGTGTAAGACCAAAAGCACGCATTTTATCTCAGCTATTCAGAGGTGGTTTCAGAACCTGGACCACCACCGTTTTGACAGGTGGATTTGCTGTGCTTCAGAAGTACCACGTCCATCCAGGCACCTGGGACGGGCCTAGGGATCAGGATAGACTTTAATCCTGGTGACAGAAAGGCATAAAAGTGGTGTGAATAATTTCATTTTTTGTTTTCAGGAGTGAACATGACATCTTGTTCCCTTCTCATCTGAGAAAAATGCAAACAAAAATTAAACTGGAGCCAAGCGAAACCAGTTTGGGAGAGAAAGCCAAAGGGAAAACACACAGAAGTCCTGTGTTCTTCATCCTTGGAGCCTGTGGTTATTGCTTTCCGTGGGGTTTTGAGGTTTTTGATTAAATTGTGTGGAACTGACAGGCTTATTTGAGTGTTTCCCACCCTAAATCACAGTGAGGAGAGAAAATGGCCGTGGCGGGGCTGCGGT
Source organism: Gallinula chloropus (assembly GCF_964237585.1). NCBI lineage: Eukaryota > Metazoa > Chordata > Aves > Gruiformes > Rallidae > Gallinula > Gallinula chloropus. The sequence continues at coordinate 87,392,621 of NC_140089.1, forward strand.
GCCCTCTGCACTGAGGCAACACTGAGCGGTCATTCTACATCAGAGGGCCTTTGACAGAAGTGTGCTGAGTGAAGAATGCTTCTGAGGGACATCTAGAATAGAGGCCTTCAGACCTTCCTCATCATTATATTAATAACAGCTCTTCCACTGACCTCCCAGGGCAGAATTGGACCTCTGGGACCAGTTGCAGATGCTGTAAAATTCCACCAGTTCCTAACTGGGATCCTTCAGGCCCTCCAGTTTGGACCATAGTGTCCCTTAGGTGCCCAAAGCTAGTGATGATGGGTGGTTTTGACCACAGCAGTGCTGCAGTGCCCAAACCCTTCCAGCAGGGCCAGCTCAGGGGTGCCAGTCCAGTTATTTTTGGAGCTGCATCGCACAAGGTGACGCAGCTGGTCTGGCTCAATTATGCTTAGTTCAGAAAGGCTGGGCCTTGAGAAGTCATTTTGTCCAGGGGAAATGATTGGTGATTGTCCCTCTCTGCTCTGCCCTCCTGAGGCCCCAGCTAGAGTCCTGTGTCCAGAGCTGGAGCCCCAACACAAGGAAGATGTGGGGCTGGTGGAGAGGGGTCAGAGGAGCCACGGAGATGCTCAGAGGGCTGGAGCAGCTCCCCTACGGAGAGAGGCTGAGGGAGCTGGGCTGGGTCAGCCTGGAGAAGAGAAGGCTGTGGGAGGACCTCATTGCAGCCTTCCAGTCCCTGAAGGGAGCAGAGAAACAGAAGGAGAATCAGCTTGTTCAAAGGGCAGAGACTGGCAGGACAAGGGGGATGGAGTGCAGCTGGAGGAGGGAAGGTTTAAATTAGATATTAAGGGGAAGTTCTTTGCAGAGAGAGTGGTGAGGGGCTGGAACAGGCTGCCCAGAGAGGGGGTGGATGCCCCATCCCTGGGGGTGTTCAAGGCCAGGTTGGCTGGGGCCCTGGGCAACCTTGTGTAGCTCCAGGCCTGGAGGTTGGTGTCCCTGCCTGTGGCAGTGGGGTTGGAGCTCTGTGACCCTTGGGGTCCCTTCCAACCCAGACTAGCCTGTGATTCTGTGATTCTATGAAGTTTCAGAGGACTTTGCTTCTTTCAGTCCATTCCCTTTTCAGTATCCTGGGCAGCTAGCTAGTGCGGCGGGGAAGAACCCAGTTGCTGTGTATCCCTGTGAATTTAACTCTTTCAGTGGTGAGTCTAAGATTAATTTCCTTCCCTCAAATTTTCAAGAAGAAGGTGTGAGAGAGGTGGCTCCCATGGAGCCAGCCCCATCAGTCCTCTGTTTGCAGGTGCAGTTGCTGGGTGCCTTGGGGTCGCTCCTCTCTTCCAGCATTGCAGGGTGCCATGGATAAGTGGGATTTGGGATCCTCATAGGAGCAAAAGGTCCCACAGAGCCCATTTCTGCAGCAGTTCTTAATCCATCCTTTATAATGGCATCTGGACACCACTCCTTGTTCTCAACTTCTTGCCCAGGTGCCTGCAAGTCCATCAGGGTTGCTGGTTGCTGGGTGGCCCTGGCCATGCCCAGCAAGTATCAGGCCCTGCATGAAAGTGGTACAAAACCCAGCATCCTTCCACTGCAAGGGGCTTCCCATGTCCCAGAGGGTTTGTCCCATGGGAAAGTTGCCTGGGATTGAGGGCAAATGTGGTGTCCAGGCAAGTTCTTCAGAGGCAAGAGCCAGGATGTCCACAGCCCATGGATGGGACCTTGCTCTGTTTGGTCATACAGGGTGCTCTGCACCACAGGGTAGATGTCGTGAGTGCCACTGGAGATGTAGTTCCTTACCTCTTGGTATTCGTAGGAATCCCCACACAGCCACCAGCAGATGTAACCCTGTGCTGTCCTCCAGCTCCCCACATGCCAGACAAATGGGGGGGGGGGGGCTCTCAGAGGATGTGTCTCACTCATGGGAGGGAGTTTATGAGCAGGGTTGAGAGGACAGAGCAACTGTGTCTTAGACCACAGCTGTCCACGTGTCTGGAGATATTTTCCCCAGCCCTGTGCCTTCCAGCCCCTTTCCTTGGGAGTAAAATGATGTAGTAAAAACTTGCAGGAACCACCTATTTCTGAGCACATAGGCTGGTAATCACCCAGACAGCTGAAGCCTTAGATGTGTTTGCATAGGCTCCTCCAAGGGAGCAGACATTTGCCAGATCTGAATTCTGTTGAAAGGTGTCTCGTTTTGTTAATTAAATATATGAATAAAGAAAAAAAAAAGAAAGGTGGAGAAACGATAGTGTAAGTGATGCTATCCTGTTTCCAGCTTGGCAGCCCTCACTGTCTCCCCTTGGGTTTTAGTCCTTCTGCAGTTTCCTTGTGACTCTGAATGTCTCTCTGGTTTCCACGTTGACCGATGGCCAAATCCCCCATCCCACTGAAGTCAAGGAGAGTTTTGAGCTGAATCAGAATTTGGCCTTTGAAGTGAAAATAGCTATTTAAAGTTAAGTGGAGATGAGAGGTGAGAGACTGTTGTCTGTTCTACTTTTCTTTGTGGCTGCAGTAGGGTGCCCCGCAAGGCACCGCGTCCGAACAGCAAAGGATGAGCTGAGAGGGACAGAAGGATTTCCCAGTAACTGAGACATTTTTCTGGGGTGAATTCTTGCTTTTCTTGGAGAAGTTGCTCTGTGATTCAAGCTTCAGTCATTCCTCCCTTCAGCACTGCAAACCTAAAAGCCTGGGTTGGGAAGTACCTTTGGGTTCGTGGATGGTCTGGTTGCCTCAGCTCGTCAGGTCACCACAAGACATCACTTTGGCACCTACATTCCTGCCCTTTGAGCAACCACAAGGTTATTTCCAACACCTCAGTCCACAATGGGTGTGTATGGTGGGGTACTGGTGTCCCCATCATGCCCCTTCCTGGGGCTCACTATGTCCCCAGCACCTTGGTCACACCTGAAAGGGAGGATGGCGGGGGGAGAGGGGGGTGGTGACTTCAAACTCCCAGGCCTTTGTGATTCTCTGCAGTCAAAAAAGTTTTAAGATCTGTGCCTCGTTCTCCCTCTCTTTGGCTCTTCCTCACTGCAGAGTCCTATTTCTTCTTGGCTTTTCTTCTTTGGTGGGGTGTTGGGCAGATAAAAGCACACAGTGAGTCTTTGCCTGAATGCTGGATGATCATCTAGACCCCTGCCTGCTGCCAAGTCACGGATGTTGCTTCTTGTTTGCCATTCTCCTTCCTTCTCCTTTTATTTCTTGCATTTATTTTAATTTATTTATTTCTTTTCCCCCTCCCCTAACTAACTTGTTTAACTCTGGTGTTTTCCGTCCTGCGGTCAGGGACTGCAGAGCTCCGGTTTGTGTTTGCTCTTCCCCATGCCACGGGGATATTGCCTTTTAGCTGCCCTGTAACAGGCACAGAGCTGCCTGTCCTCTCCCTGTCCTATTGCAAAAATCCCAAACACAGCACCCTCACGCATTCCAAGTTGGCTTAAATGGCTCTTTGTAACCTTAAACCATTTTATTTTATTTTATTTTATTTTATTTTATTTTATTTTATTTTATTTTATTTTATTTTATATTTTATTTTATTTTATTTTATTTTATTTTATTTTATTTTATTTTAATATTTTACTTTATTTTTAATTTCATTTGATTTTCTTGTTTTACTTTATTTTTATTTTTTATTATTTTACTTTATTTTTATATTAATTTTATTTTATTTTATTTTATTTTATTTTATTTTATTTTATTTTATTTTATTTTATTTTATTTTATTTTATTTTATTATTTTGCAGCCCTTAAACAGAAATGGTTTGTTTAATAATATCATTATGTCTTTAGGGGAAAAAGAAAAAACCCAACCCACCACCCCTGCATGCATTTCTTGCAGGAATTTATGGCAGAAGTTGGTTCCCAGCTTGTTCCCGGGCCTTTTGGCTCATCTCTGCTTAAACTCAAGCTGGTTTTGTGTGCAGCTCTTATACTTTCTGTGCAGCATGTGCAGTTTAAACACAGGGGCAGCCCGCCTGCCTTATACATAACCCGAGGCTGAAAGGGCACCCAAACAGTTAAACCCAGATGTTTGAGGGGAGAAAAGAGCAAAACCACAGGCGGCAAAACACTGAGTGATTATCAGCAAAACTGTTGCTCCCTTCAGCATGTGAGGGCTCAGCACTAGATAAGGGCTTTAACTAACTTTTATTTTGACATTCCCCTTTTAATAAGCCTTGCTTTTTTATTTTTTACAAAGCGGTTTATGTGATTGCGTTACTGAGAGGAAACAAAGAAATGCCAGGAAAACTTGATGTGGAGAATCTGTGCTCATAAAACTCTTGTAAGCTCCAGCAAACAGGAAAGCTTCCCCCATCTCCTTCTTTTTTTTCTTTCTTTTTTTTTTTTTTTTTTGTTTGTTTTTTTTTTAATTCCCTGCCATTCAGTTTGTGGAAAATAAATTTAAAAAAAAAAAATAGAATGAAAAGAAAAAAAAAAAACACAACAAAAATCCCAACCCAAAACAAAAACAACCCACATTGAATATCCCAGGAAAAAAAAAAAGAGAAAAAAAAAGGGATCTGGTGGTCTGAGGCTAAACACAGATTCACAGAATCACAGAATTCCTTCCCCTGCCACCACCACCACCAACAAGACTCCTCGCCATGCGTTTGCCAAACACGAGCCCTTGCACTTCATGGTGAAGAGCCAGTTGGCCTTGGAAAATAGGTTTTAACTCCTGGGGATGCCAAGGAATACGGGTTTGATGGGCAGATGGCTCTGGCAGGCGGGGTGGGAGGCTGTGTAGCTGCTGGCCATTGAAATGAATGGCCCCTTCCTCCTCAGCGGTGCAGGGGATGGAAGTAAACATGGCTGTTTACCCAAACAGCGGCGAGGGGTTGGGGTGAGGGGTGAGGCAGAGCGAGGGCACTCAGGACCCACAGTTGTTTCCCTTGTTTTGGGTGGAACGATGCTGTGGAGATGTCCCTTGAGAGCCTCCAGCACTGCATCCAGCAGCCTCACAAGGAGGCAGGAGTGGAAGCATCCCGTGTGCTCCCTGAGCCAATACTGAGGGCTGAACGTTCAAAGGGCAGGCAGGGAGCTGCTGCCATGCTTGGAATCATAGAATCATAGACTAGTCTGGGTTGGAAGGGACTCCAACGGTCATAGAGTTCCAATCCCCCTGCCACAGGCAGGGCCACCAAACCTGAACCATCCTGGGCAAGGGCAGACAATGCTGGGGATTGTCTGAGTCTGAACTGCATCCTTGGTGGTGGCATGCCAGCTCTGCCTTCTCCACTGAGGAGAGCCACGCTGCAGCCCCTGTGGGAATCTGAAAGCTCCAGGACTGACAAAGCATTTCTTCCATTCAACCATTGGGTATTCTTTGGGGGGGGACCAGCTATCTCAGGTACAGCCAGCAGTGGGGGCTTGCTCATCCCTTCTGGTTGGCTGTAATCCCTTGAGTAAACCATTTGTGGGCAATTCCTCCTCTTCCTAGCTGTTGAATTTCCATTTCATCTGCTGGAAGCTGTATTCACTCAGTCTCCTCCAGAACCAGTGGTACCGGTCCCAGCTTCCCGGGTTGCCTGAGCCAAGCCTGGTCCTCATCTTCTCCATACATGTGTGCATCCTGTGTAGCAGTGATGGAGGACAGGTGTAAAAGACCACACAAAATGATTTTGTGTGGTGACTTCTTTTACTCAGTAATTACCTTTTTAGCTTTTTCTTTACTTTTCCCTGCTTTTGATTTCTGATACACTTGAACTGGTGCACTGCAAACCACATTAGTGTGCTGTGTTGGTACAGCTGAGGTGGCAGGCAAAAGAGGAGCAGGTGATGCTGTCAGGAGCTCTTTAGGTCTTCAGGGGAAAAAAAAAATCTCCTGATACTTCTTACCTGCCTGATGTGTCACTGCTGAGCTGGGACTAACCAAGCCTTCCCTGGCTTAGTGTGAAAGAAGGAAAAACCTAGGAGAGATTTTCATGGGAACCAAAGACATGTTATCTAACTGCTCATGAAACCTTTCAGCTGAAATAGGCCTGCTATTGAAAGAGATTTAGAGGCACAAGTTGGTAGTAGGTTGTGTTAGATGCCCAGAAGTTGTCTCCCCTTTGTGGCAGGGCGTCCCACAGAACCCACCCACCAAGGGGCCCGGCTGTTTGGTGGGACAGGAGATGTGTTGACCTAACAGGACCACGGAGAAAAGGTTGTACTAACAACTTCCTTTCACTTTCCAGGAGGCAGCAGAGACTTCCTGGTGGAAACAAGCCTCAGCAGCACACAGATCATCAGCAAGGTGGCACCAAACACAACAGGGACAACCAGAAACTCTTTCAAGGAGGCCAGGCCCCTCACTCCTCAGGCAGGACAGGCCACCACGGCTACAGCCAGAACCGGAGATGGCACCACAACCAGAAGCACTCGCCCAATGACAAAGAAACGCACAGAAACGCCAAAGAGACTGAGAATTTGAAAATTGAGGACACCTCTGTCTGCACAGTGCATGTTCCCGGGGAGACGAACCGAGGCCCGGAGGCTGTGGAGAAGCAGCCTCAGCAGTTCACCCAGGAGTCAGAGACCAAGCGGAAAGACAGTATTCATGAGCGCGTTGGGGAAAGGCCCAAGATCAATTTGCTTCAGTCTTCCAAAGACAGACTGAGGAGGAGACTAAAAGAAAAGGTATTATTTCCCTTTTTCCAAGATTCTATCTGTCAGCCATTCTCCATACAAAGGGTGGGTTGGGCCTCAGGGAACCTTTCCGTGAGGACACCCAACTTATCTTCATCTCCTAGTACCAGCAGTTCTCTTGAAGGGTCTTTGTGCTTCTTCAGGAGACCTTTTATTGACACAATGCTCTTAGCTTGCCTCCTTGTTTGAGGTTGCTACCAGCTTGTGTTCTCCAGGAAGGCCTGGGAGCTCGTCTTCTACCCACACAAAGACCCTCTGGAAGGCTGCTGCATGCATCAGATCCTTCTCCAGCAGCAAAACCTAACTGACTGCCTCTCAGGCTACAGAGCTCATCTGCTGTGGGAGGGGGTTGTCTGAAAAACCACAGTTTGTCTCCACAATTACAGAGCTTTGACTTTTGGGTGCTGTATAGTTGAGTCAGCTGCTCAAAAGCTGATACCCATTTATGTCAGTGATGAAGTGAAACACCCTTATCTTTCCCCCTTCCTCCCAACAACCCAACAATAACAAAACTATTCCATACAAGTGACGGAGGAGAAATCCTTTTTGAAACAATATCCAGGCTCAGATTTCTGAGGAATTTGGAGTTAATATCTCCATTCACACTCTGTGAGACTCAGATTCTTTTGTCAGGCTGGAAAATGCACCCATGGGGGTATCTCCAATGAGATTTCCAAAATACATTCAAAATAACCTGAACACACAGTTCAGTGGGAATGCATGTTGGAAGTGTACACCTTTGAATGTATGGGGCATTTACTCTTTATGTGTGGGGCAGGAGGGGGAGGAATAGATTCCTGTTAGTAATTTTTATGTTCTTTAAAGCAAATGGCCACTTTAATGCCCACCCTGTCAATAGTCTTATAAGGAAGACATCACATAAGCACCCAGTCTTGGTGGATGTACTCAACACAACTGGCTCCCAGAGCGGAGTTTTGGACAACTCCAGCTGCCAGTTGGTGTTGGGAGTTGTTTGAAAACTTGCTTCAGGCTTGTATTGTGTAGAGCATGCTTTAAGACTGAACTAGAGGAGTAGAAAGGAGCAGATCAGAGCAAGCAAGATAGGCAACTCACACAGAAGGAAAGGGGGAAATGCATAATTAAATGTTAAGAAGAATGTGAAGTGAGAAGTCTAACAGTCAAGTGATGGAAACGTTAAGAGTTTTTCTAATGCTCTCAACTTAGATCATTAAATATCTATTTTAAAATACATATTATTGTAGAATTGTTACGTCAGCAGAACCATGCACTGTGACATAGAGGCAAAAACATACCTGTTACCACCAGAAAATGCAGACACCTCCAGAAACCTGTCCAAGATGCTGAAGGCAGTAAATGGGTGGTCAGACTTTGGTGTCCTGGCTCAGGGCCCTCCAGCACAAATTCTCCATGAGCCAAGGGGGAGAATTCTGGGGTCGAATGCTGTGGGAAATGGGGAAGGAGAACATTTCTGGGGCAGGACTCATTTACTTGTGGTTTTCAGTCGTGAGATGAGACTGTTGTGCCTCTAAAAGATGCTTTGCTTTTTCTATGCCTGTTTGTATGTCTCCCCATCCCCCTTCCCCCTACACTCTGTGGAAGGACAAGGGCTGATAACGTCTGTTTTCTCCTTGTGTAACAGACGCCTTGTCTTTCCCTTTTCACGGACCAGGACGAAGTCACGGTGGAAACCACCAACCCTGAGAAAAACAAAATGGACAAACTAATCGAAATCCTCAACAGCATGAGGAACAACAGCAGTGACGTTGATGCCAAGCTCACCACCTTCATGGAGGAAGCCCAGAACTCTACCAACTCGGAGGAGATGCTGGGGGAGATAGTCAAGACCATCTACCAGAAGGCGGTGACGGACCGCAGCTTCGCCTCCACGGCCGCGAAGCTGTGTGACAAAATGGCTCTCTTCATGGTGGAAGGAACCAAGTTCCGGAGTCTGCTCCTCAACATGCTGCAGGTAATGAGGGAAAATTAATTAGCTAGGTGCCTGCAGCGCCACCCTACCTGGTCATTGCGGTGCTTTTGGGCAGGAGCTGGGCTGTTACCGAGTTCCTTTCAAACCCGGTTAATGAGAGCAGAAGTCTACCTGCAGTTTTGCCCGTGCACATCTTTAATGGTTGCCATAGATAACGAGTAGCTGAAAGCATTCCCAGGTTGTTCTTCATTCCCTTCTCATGAACTGTACGTGGAATTACGGTGTCTCACACCAGGACCCACCTGTGAAGCGAGTGGGTTGCTTGTGGCAGCATCACTGTGGCATGAAGAGAAGTTGTGGAGGGTCTTACAATGAGGGTCTTTGCCCCTCTTTTGGGCTAAAGTCCATCTCAGCATCAGAGATGCAAAGTTAAGTCATGGTCCCTGAGTAGTCTGCTGGTTGCATCTCCTGGCTAAAGGGCTCACTCCTCTGCACTTCTCATTGCAACCCAGAGAGAAATAATCTGTGTATTTGCTAATTTTTCTAAATGACTTGTTTACTGCTGTACACAGCACTGGTTGATTGTTTTACTCCAAAGCCATCAGCAACAGTAAAGTTAGGGGGGTGTAAAAAGACCAATGCCTATGAGAACTGGCCCACAATAATGCTGGATGATGGGGAAACAAGGCTGTCGTCAGCTGTCTGTGGTCTGCTGTGAGGGGCGTGATTTACTGTAGTGCCACCATCGAAGTGAGGTGTTGCTGTCTGGGAAGGGTGTCACATGGACCTCTGTCTTTCAGCCTCTCTCTAGAGACAGGACACATGGAGCTGAAATGGTGAATTTCCATCCTTAATTTGATATGTTTCCGTTTGGCGGTTCCCTCACACTCATGTCATCTGCAGCACCTACAGAACTCTCGTTTCATTTCTCTGGTCTCCATACACAGCATCCCTCCAGTTTCTGACACATCTTCTTGCCCTTCTTGCTCTTGTTGGAGATAGTCCTTTGGATGTCGTGCCTGGCTGCCTGTACCTTGTGCAGGGAAATAAGGAGCAAAACAATAAAATAAAATAAAATGGTATAAAATAAAATAATTAAAACCAACACTAAATGCTACTTAGGATAACCCATATGAGCATCCCACTTCTCCCATGCCAGGTCACCCTTGTGTTGTCTCCCATTTGGCTGAGTGATGCTAAGAAATCCAGAGTAAAGTCCAGGAGTGATGGCCAGGGAGCATCAGGGTGTAACCCAAAGATTGAGGATGATGGCAGTCTTGGGTTAGGGATGACTCTTCCAAATTGCTTTCTTCTCTTGCTGCAGCAATTCCACCCCTACCAACAGACCCAGTAAACTGGTTTATACTGCAGTGCCATCTGCTATAACAACTGGCTTCATATTCAGCTCTTCGTGGTGTGAATGTAGGATACTGAGAGTGATAGGGAGCAGCCCCACAGAGAAGGACTTGGGGGTGATGGTGGGTGGGAAGCTCGACATGAGCCGACAATGTGTGCTCGCAGCCAACTGTGTCCTGGGCTGCATCAAAGGGAGCGTGGCAGCAGGTTGAGGGGGTGATTCTGCCCCTCTGCTCCACTCTCATGGGAACCCCCCCAAGCAGTGTTGCGTCCAGTTCTGGAGTCCCCAACATAAGGAGGACATGGAACTGTTGAACGGGTCCAGAGGAGGCCACAAAGATGACTGAGGGACTGGAGCACCTCTCCTGTGAAGACAGGCTGAGAGAGTTGGGCTTGTTCAGCCTGGAGAAGAGAAGGCTCTGGGGAGATCTTATAGCAGCTTCCAGTCCCTGAAGGGACCTGCAAGAAAGCTGGGGAGGGAGTTTTTAGAAGGGCCTGGAGTGATAGGATGAAGGGGAAGGGTTTTAAATTGGAAGGGGGGAGAGTTAGATTGGACATTAGGAAGAAATTCTTCCCTCTGAGGGTGGTGAGGCCCTGGCACAGGGTGCCCAGGGAGGTGGTGGCTGCCCCCTCCCTGGAGGTGCTCAAGGCCGGGTTGGATGAGGCCTTGAGCAGCCTGGTCTGGTGAGAGGTGTCCCTGCCCATGGCAGGGGGTTGGAGCTTGATGATCTTTAAGGTTCCTTCCATCCCAAACTACTCTGTGATTCTGTGATGTCTTATCTCTAGAGAGTCCCAAAGTGCTCCCCAGGAGCACGTAGCCAGTCATAGTGTGATGGAAGGAAGATGTCCATTGTGGAAAGCTGGGAAGAAATAAAATGTGAGAGGTGTGCAGGGTGTGTGGGTGACAGAGGTCTTGTGCCAGAGCAGAGAAAAAGACACTAAAGGGATTTGCTCGGCCCCAAGCTGCACATTCCTTAAAATTGTCTTGGTAGGGCAAAAGGTGACAGGTGACTGCAGATCAGATGCAAAGTGATATGTGAAATTAAATAATCTAACATTTCCTTTCTGATAGTGGAGGATTTTGACTTTCTCCAAGCACAGTTTCTTCTTCCAGCCAAAATAATGGGATGCATTCACACAGATTCGTGACATAGTCTGGTTGCTAAACCATGACTTTTTGTGATGCTTTCAAGGCTTGAATAGCCCTGGCTGGAGGCAGACCCAGATATGGAGCACAGAAGACTCGTTGGTAGCTACCCTGATGTGAAATAAAGGGGTCAATTGTATTAATATCTAATATATTATCAAGATATATCACAGAATCATAGAATATAATACATAGCAATGATACATTGGATAATACTTGGGTATTGTTGAATAATATGGATATAATATGGATATTTTATTGATCGTTTTAGCATATCAATATGATACATGGTTGATGAAACAACTTTGCCCAGCACTGGTCCTGTCCCCTCCACAATCAGATGTTTTCCACCGGTTATTTCTAAGTAATTTACCATTCATTTAAAATTTAAACTTTTTAAAAAAAAAAACAAAAACAAAAACAAAAAAACCAAAACCCCAACACCCACTTTAATAAAGCACTTGCTCCAGAGCTGGATTTGTGTCTCTCTAGCACCTTTCAGACTAATCTGATCCCCGGACGTAAGGAGCTCGTCTCGCTGGGCACTGGCGAGCTGGGGAATTATTGTGCCGGGGTGTGATAAATCAGGATCAACGTGATCCCCCCGCAGCGCTGCTGGCGCCTGGGGCCGGATCGCTCGTCCCCCCCCCTCCCTCTCCCCCCCCACCTCCCCCCCCCCCCATCTGCTCCCAGCAGATGCTCCTGTTTTGTAGGGACTTGTTTGTCCCTTTCTCTCGGGACTGCGGTGGCAGCGGCTCAGCCCCACCGGAGGATCTCATAAATTGATGCATTAACCCACTGAGCCACCCAAACTGCATCCTATAGACAGCATCCCTATATTCTGCTGGACCTTAAAGTGAGCAGCAAAGGTTTTCCCTTGGAACAGGCAACAAACTGAGCAAACTGCCTTTTTAACCTGGCTCCTCCTATATTTTCAGCTGTTGACAAGGTGCTCGTGCTCAGGGGTTGCACATGTTCACAGTTTGTCTCAGGGGGCTTGTTTTGGTCCCAAAACAGATGCCAGTGCCACAGCACAGGAATGTTGTCACGTCAACCCCCTCTCTGCTCCTTTGCAGAGCATCCCCCGGCTGGCCTTGCACCATTTTGGGCTCTGAAGGGGTCTTGTCAGGAAGACACTGGTTTGAATTTATCCCTCACTCCTTGTTTTGAGCCCAAATCTTGGCTGACTCTTGAGTTTGGGTGCTGCAAACCTTTCAGGATGCTGAAGGGACATGTGTAAAGGGTGAGAGGCATGGGGTAGGCAGCTGGTCAACCTTGGGGAGATGCTGCCATGTAGAGGCTCAGCGCTGGGGCAGGGGTGTCATTTGGGTTAAATCTTCTTCTTACAGAGTTTTGTTTGGTGCTTGGAACAATTTTGGGGCTGTGCAAGCCCTTGAGATCGACCTGGCTTAATCGTTCCCGGAGGGGCTTGGGTGGATACAGGAACATCTTGGTTGGACACACACAGGGTTTCTTCCCCCCCTCTAGAAACACCATCTTCATTAATAAATCGAAAGCCATAGCTTCAAAGCCACATTTTTGCTCCCATAGCTTCACTCACTGGCATGTCCAGGCTGTGGTGCTGCTTCTTTTCTTTCTCTTCTTTTTTTTTTTTTCTTCTTTGGTGTTAAGCAAACCCTTGGCATGTAACATAAGTTGGAGTATTCCTCCCTCGAAGCGGCCGTGCTCTTTATAGCAGAGCGGTGTCTGCATCTGAGCTATGCAGCGCCAAGGGTATTATTAGAGTGGGCATCACTGGGGCTGTAACCGTACACTGCTCCCCTTAGCAACCGCGGCCAACAGCACATCAAACAGAAGGCTGATACCTTCTTTTAATATAAAAAAATAACCCACCCACTCCCCCCCACCCCCCCACCCCCTGAACCCCACCAGCCCACCGCATCCTGACGCAGAGCAGCAGAGCCCGCCGCTGAGCGCGCCCCGGCCGGCAGCCAGGCTCATCCCTGTGCTGATGGGAGAGGGGCCATTTCTGTGGCATACCCCTTTGAATCACAGAATCACAAGGTTGGGGAAAGACCTTTGAAGATCATCAAGTCCCACCATTCCCATCCTAAGCTAAACCATGTCCCTAAGTACCTCATCTACCCATTTTTTGAACACACCCAGGGCTGGGGACTCAGCCCCCTCCCTGGGCAGCCTGTGCCACAGCCCCACAACTCTGCCAGGGAAGAACTTTGCCCTCCCAGCTGAGCTGACCCTGCCCTGGGGCAGCTTGAGCCCATTGCCCCTTGTCCCATCTCCAGTCCCCTGGCTGAAGAGACCATCACCCACCTCTCTTCACCCTCCTGGCAGGTCAGTGTAGGCAGTGATAAGGTCTCCCCTCAGCGTCCTCTTCTCCAGGCTCAACACCCCCAGCTCCCTCAGCTGCTCCTCAGAGGATTTGCCCTCCAGCCCCTTCCCCAGCCTGGTTGCCCTTCTCTAGACTCGCTCCAGGACCTCAATGTCCTTCTGATGGTGAGGAGCCCAGAACTGGACCCAGCACTCCAGGTGCGGCCTCACCAATACCCTGGGATGTACCCCATAGCATAATCTGTGGCATACCCTATAGCATACCCTCTGGCATACCCTACAGCACACCCTGCTTGTATCCTGTTGCGTGCCCTGATGGGTACCCTGTTGCACAACCTGATGCACACCCCATGGCTTATCCTATGGCCACTCAGCGTTTCTCCATGGTCTTAGTTTAGCCTCTTTGTGGCCCTGAAATGTCCCCTTCTTGGTTCAGGGCTCTGCCTTGCTCTGTTTGTAGAGACTTGAGTCTAATCCTGTGGTTTTTGGCAGAGGGTTTTGGTAGACTTGGCTGGGTTTGGTAGAATTGGCTGGGTTTTGCTAGACTTGGCTGGGTTTGAGATGGTCGGGGTGGCCACTTCTGGAGGGGGCTCAACAAGGACGCTGACCACAAATGCATTGTTGGTCAGCCCAGGCAGAGAATGGATGAGGAAAATTGAGGTTGAATGGAAGAATTTAGGTTGAATCCCTTCTTGGGATGTAGATGTTGTGGCATTACTGGAGAATTGATTGACTCCCTTTGGTGAATTAGGGTGCAAAGGGAAGGGTTTACCATGCCGATCATGATAATTTGGGAGGAATGAGGTGAAATCCCTCCTCTCCCATCAGCTTCCTCTTTATTTGAGCAAACAGCCACCCAGTGAGAACGACCCTTTCTGCAGCGTAGAGGTTGTGAGGATAAAGACACTGAGGAGATGCCACAGCAATCATGATGTGGAAGTAATACACACAGTTAATGTTGAAAGGCAGAATTTTTTCCCCTTTAACATGCTTAAGGTCTGGGTCTTTGGTAAAGAGCAGTTTGGGGGGTTGACATAGGTGGAGGCAGGAGGACCTCAGCATGGCTGGAAAGCATCTGACCTGTATGCTGTGTCCAGCATCGACTGCAAAACCCCTCAGCCTTCTTTTTGTGGCTGTTTTTAATATAGTTTAATTACAGATGGTCCAGTTCATGCACAGAAAACACTGTGGTACCGCATGTCTCGGAAAATAAATTGCCCAGGAGACATCAGGGAAGCTGCTTCTCTGAAAGCTGGAGTAGGGGTTGTGGGGAAAGGTCCCAAGGTCTGTGGAACAAACCCTAAAGCCATAAAGTCTGTGTCCCACGTGCTTTGGTGGTGAAGGTCTGCATGCTCAGCTCCACGGAGCAGCACCACATCCACCTCTGGTCTGTGCAGAGCCCAGCGCCGCTGCCTTCAGTTTCTCTTCAGAAACATCTGATAAACTCTTCCCAAGGTGAGGTGATGATTCAGTGGGGAAAAACCTTCCCCATGCCTTCCTAGCTGCTCCCCACTGCTCTTCTGGGAGGATGTAGGACATCCCTGTGTTGGTGTGTCTGTGGGCTCTGCTGACCCTGCAAGAGCCCAGCCCAGGCAGAGAAATAACCAGTTAACCCTGCCTTTGAACCAGCAGCCTGGCTTGGGGGTTTGCAGCAACTTGCAGGGCTGAGAAACCTTTTTCCTTACATTTCTGTGCTGATGTTGACAGCGCTGCCCTGGTTTTGTAAACCGCTGTGGGACTTGCCAGCGAGGGCTGCCTGCTAAATGCAGCCTGGCAGAGGGGATTTATCTTCTCTACACCCTGGGAATTCAAAGGCAATTCTGAGTTCAGGCACATGCTTGTGTGCGTAGTGTGTGTAACAGGCTCGGAGTTGGACAGGGAGCGCAGCCCCATGGGTGCTGCAAGGAGCATCCCCAGCTGCCTGCATCCTCCCCTTCTCAAGCATGGATAAAAGGAGGAAAGGGGAGGAGATGGGTTCCCTCTCGCTCGTCCCCTGGTTGTGTCTCTGAATCATAGAATCATAGAATTGTAGGGGTTGGAAGGGACCTCCAGAGATCATCAGGTCCAACCCCCCTGCCAAAGCAGCTCCCTAGGACATGTCACTCAGATAGGCGTCCAGATGGGGCTGGAATCTCTCCAGAGAAGGAGACTCCACACCCCCTGGGCAGCCTGTCCCAGGGCTCCCTCACCCTCACTGGGAAAAGTTTTTCCACATGTTGGTGTGGAACTTCCTATGCTCCAACTTGCAGCCATTGCCCCTTGTCCTATCCCCACAGACCACTGAAAAGGGGCTGGCTGATTCCCCCTGCATCCCCTGCTTCAGATAATTATAAACTTTAATTAGGTCCCCCCTTAGTCTTCTCTTCTCAAGGCTGAACAGTCCCAACTTACTCAGCCTTTCCTCATCGAGGAGATGCTCCAGGCCCTTAATCATCTTCGTAGCCCTTCTCTGGACTCTCTCCAGGAGATCCCTGTCCTTTTTATACCAAGGAGCCCAGAACTGGCCACAACACTCCAGGTGGGGCCTGACCAGGGCAGAGCAGAGGGGGAGGATCCCCTCCTGTGACCTGTTGCCCACACTCCTCCTGATGCCCCCAGGATCCCATTGTCTCTCTCAGCCCCCAGGGCACGCTGCTGGCTCATGGCCACCCTGTCACCCACCAGGACCCCCAGGTCCTTCTCCACTGAGCTCTTCTCCAGCAGGTCATCCCCAGCCTGTACTGATACAAATGGTTGTTCCTCCCCAGGTGCAAGACTCTCCACTTGCTTTTGTTGACCCTCATCTGGTTTCTCACTGCCCAGCTCTCCAGCCTGTCCAGGTCTCACTGGATGGCAGCGCAGTGAAGATGCTCCTTAATTCTTAACAGCATGTGGCGGGGCGGGGGGGGGGGGGTGGGGAAGGGGTATTATTATTGTTTTGTTTTTAATAACTCTACTTTTTTACTATTATACTATTAATATTTTTTTTTTTTGGTCTTACTTTACGTAGCCAAACATAACCCCTGCAAGCACCAGCAGCAGGCAGGAGAGGGAGCCAGGGGAGCGGGCTGGCGCCCTGCCTGCCCGGGCAGGTGAAGGGCAGAGCCGGGCATCAACGAGAAGCTGGCCCCGAGTCCGGCCAGGCCCTCGCCGCCCGCCTGTAGTAATAACGCTCTCGGGAGCCGCTGGCAGACAGGCCCCGCGCGGGCCCGCCGGTTATTGGAGAGCCCCGGATTGAATGTCGAGCTGCGTGCTTTAAACTTGCCGCTTTTCCCAAGCAGAGAGAGAGAGAGAGAGAGAGCCCTGAGAGCCTCCCAGCTCCGTCACAGCTTTTCCATGACACAGGGAACGTGGCGGGGGCAAGGGAGCGCTGGGCATGGCCTCCGTGGAGGCTGGTGGTGAGAAGGGCCTTCCAGTCCCTGGAGGGGCCTACAAGGAAGCCGGGGAGGGGCTTTTTAGAAGGGCCTGGAGTGATAGGATGAGGGGAGATGGTTTTAAATTGGAAGCAGGGAAATTCAGGCTGGATATTATGAAGAAATGCTTCCCTGTGGGAGTGGTGAGGCCCTGGCACAGGGTGCCCAGGGAGGTGGTGGCTGCCCCCTCCCTGGAGGTGCTCAAGGCCGGGTTGGATGGGGCCTTGAGCAGCCTGGTCTGGTGAGAGGTGTCCCTGCCCACGGCAGGGGGTTGGAGCTTGATGATCTTTAAGGTCCCTCCCAACCCCAACTATTCTATGGTTCTATGTTTTTTAAGCCAAGATCCGGGGTTTTAATGGAGTGCAAAGTAAAAAATAAAGGTGCTGATGGGAAGGAAGGGGTGGGCACAGGACCTGTGCCCCACAAGCACTGGGAGCCCTCTGAGCTGGGAACACTTGAGGAGGACCCCGAATTAAATCAGGGTTGCACTGTGCATCAGTCCTCACTCAGCCCACGCCCAGGGTTTGATTTTGGGGCTCGCAGCACCTTGAGGAGTTGCCTTGCAGCTGGATGTGGCCATAAGGCCACCACCATAGCAGTAGGCATCACGGGGGGCACTAGGGGGTCATCCGCGCTGCCCTGCCTCCAATGCAGCCACACTTACAGTTCTGTGCAGAGAAGGTGTTGCAGGGCATTGGACAGTTGAGAGGTTGATGAGAAGCAGGACTAAGTTTAAAAAAAACCCAAGCCCAACCACCAAACCTTAGGTGTATTTGGCGTATTTGACTGGAACTCGGTGTGCTGGTAAGATTTTTATATTGCAGTGCTCAGGTGTGTTGTGAAAAAGAAATAGCCATTATCTTTACTTTGTAAACAAGCTGTGTGTGGTTTCTCCTGGCTCCTTTTCACCCTAGAGAAGCCAAGCTAGCAAGGCTGGGATCAGCCCCTGCTCTGGCGTGCAGTGCAGCCTCAGAGGTGGTACTTGTTCTCCTGTCGTCTCCACTGACCGGTGATGCCAGAGCTCGTCCATCTGGAGCGATGTCAGGAGCATCCATGGCAGAGCTGCTGGCTAACAGTACGGCCAAGTTCAGAGCAGGGGGGCTTTGGGTGGTGGGACCAGCCGTACAGCCCGTGTGAGGGCTGGGCTGCGGAGCCAACGCGAAGCAGAGGCTCTGCCGGGCTCTAGGTGGAGACTGCAGACTGTGCATCCTGCCTGCATCCTGCCCGCATCCTGCCTGCAGCCCGTCCTGGAGCTCTGGGTTGGATCCAGGCAGCAGGTTACCGGTGTGGTGAGCTCCCAGCTGATCCCATTGCTGGTGGGTGAGAGTCCGGGAGGGAGCATGCGGGGACCCCCAGGGGCTTTGATGGGCTTTGATAGGCAGGAAAAAAAGGGAAAAAAAAGAAAAAGTGCCTCAAAATCCCTTGACAGAGAGGTGAAGAGATGCCTAAGGACCCCCACCTGCCCTCCACACTGAAGCCAGGGCTGGGGGGGGGGAACCACTTTAGCGTTGAGAGTCCCACAGACCGGGCTGGACCGGCATCAGCTCCGTCTCTCTGTTTTCACCTGACGGGCTGGAACCCAACCCCAGGATGCAGGAGCGTGTTCCTGCCAGCCCAGCGACTCAGCCGGCCTAAGGCACCCTCCTGCCACACCATCTGCTCCTGCACAAAGCCAGCTCAGGCGGCCGCAGCCGCCCCGAGGTGGGGATTTCAGGATGCTGCAGGGTTGGAAGATACCTGCTGCCGGTACCCACAGCCGCCCTGCCAATCCCAGCCCTGCTCTTAGCTAGTTCCCTTCACCTCAGGGGACAGGGTTTTCAGGGGATCGTTGGGCCACTCCTGTGATGAGTGACCCTGCCCAAGACCCATCCAGCAAACCCCCCATGTCCCCCAGTGACTTTGCTAGGGAATGAATCATCTTTCTGACAGAGAAGCACGCTGGAGAACCAGGTGCCAAGGACGTCACCTCCTGAGCCAAGGCCAGAGCAGACGCAGGCGCCTGCGTCAGCCCAGACCTGGGGTTTGGGTAGAAGGACATTGGAGAGGGCAGCACATCTTTTTCTTTCATGGGAAGGGGCGAGGGGGAGCAGGGGGGAACGGGATGGACTGTGCTTTGCCCATCCTTGGCATCACTTGGCCACATGTGCACAGGATACAGGGATTGCTCTTGCTCTCTCCAGCAGCAAGTCTCTTCTGTTTCGAGGATTTCTAGCTGAGCTGCAAGGATTTTCCCCAAATTCTGTTTCTAACCAAGTGGGCTCATTTGATGTGCTCCAGCAGATTTTGGTCACAGCCATCCCACTGCAGTGTCACCCCAGAGGGATTGGTCCCATGGGACCAACAGCATGGGTGTGACAGTGTGGACACCCACAGCATCCCCTAGGCCAGACTTAGGCTCGGGTTTTTTCACTGCTGAATCTTTTTGTGTGTACCTACCTGTCAAGACACGGATTCGGAGGATCAGTGCTGCCAGGGAGTCCACATCCCCTTCACCTCCCCCATGACAGTTCTGCACAGCCTCATCCTTCCCTGCTGCTGGCATCTGGGCAAGCAAAACGGTGGTGGGAAGTGGCTTTGGTGGGACAGGTCCTGGGGAGCGGAGGCACCCAGGGATGTGCAGCAGTTGAGGAATCCAGATGCATGAGAAATTACATCAGGTCCCTGTCCCGTGCTGGGACAGGCTGATGCCTGTCTGAAACATGGCATTGGAGTCCTGGGCACAGGAGTGAGTGGTGCATGGCAGGGTGATGCCACCCCATCACAGCATGTCCTCTGGCCTCACCAGCAACGCTGCCACCCATGGGTTTTGCACCATGGTGGTTCCGCTCCCTCACTGAGCATCCAAACCCAATGCTTCCTTTGACGTCCCCACTGATAAATCCCTCCACTTTTCTTTATTTTTCTTCTTTGTTTGGGTTTTTTTTTCTAATTATTATTGTTCTACGTACTACTTTTTTTAATAAAGAGGGGCCAGAAGGAGCATCTCTAAGCAGCGCTGGGAACCCAAACCCAGCGATACCACCTCCAGCCCAGGAGTAACAGAAACGGGAAGCAAAGCCAAGAGAAAAGCATGCACCAGCTAAGGAAACTGTGTGATGCTGGAAAACCAAACTCTTTCAATTTCTGCTTTACTAATAAGGTGTGCTTCCTTAAGCCTCTTTAATATTCCAGCACCTGGTGCCCAGTGGTCCCACAGGTGATGGTCATGGATAGCTGTTCTTCCAGTAAGCTGCAGAAAATAGCCAATGGCATCCTGGCTTGTGTAAGAAATAGTGTGGCCAGTAGGTCTGGGAGGGGATTGTGCCCCTGGACTGGGCACTGGGGAGGCTGCACCTCAAATGCTGGGTCCAGTTCTGGGCTCCTCACCATCAGAAGGACATTGAGGTCCTGGAGCGAGTCCAGAGAAGGGCAACCAGGCTGGGGAAGGGGCTGGAGGGCAAATCCTCTGAGGAGCAGCTGAGGGAGCTGGGGGTGTTGAGCCTGGAGAAGAGGAGGCTGAGGGGA
The DNA here is from genome assembly GCF_964237585.1 of Gallinula chloropus. Taxonomy (NCBI): domain Eukaryota; kingdom Metazoa; phylum Chordata; class Aves; order Gruiformes; family Rallidae; genus Gallinula; species Gallinula chloropus. The sequence continues at coordinate 87,412,827 of NC_140089.1, forward strand.
GACCTTCTCCCCACCTCCCCTGCCCTGCCAGGAGGGTGCAGAGAGGTGGGCGATGGTCTCTCCAGCCAGGGGAGATGGGACAAGGGGCAATGGGCTCAAGCTGCCCCAGGGCAGGGTCAGTTCAGCTGGGAGGGAAATGTTCTTCCCTGGCAGAGTTGTCAGGGCCTGGCACAGGCTGCCCAGGGAGGGGGCTGAGTCCCCACCCCTGGGTGTGTTTAACAGAGGGGAGATGAGGTGCTCAGGGATCTGGTTTAGCACAGGACAGGAACGGTTGGACTTGGTGATCTTAAAGGTCTTTTCCAACCCTGTGATTCTGTGAAAACGCCATGGCAACAATAAACATCCCATTAGAGAAAGTTTGGAGGGATTGAGGGGGTTTTACAGTTTTCTGCCTGCTTTCTGACGCTCTTTTCTGTAATCTCAGCTTTTCTGGCATGGATGAGCAGCTCTGGAGGCATTGTAGGGTGCTCCGTACATGCATGCTTCAGGGGATGAGCAGAGAAGATTAATGCATCTTTTATATTAATTTTTTAAAAAAAAAATAGCCAAATACAACATTTGCTAGAGCAGAAGGTCCCTGGCTTCGTAGGATTTGTAAATATTAGCCTCTGAGAAAGATTTTTCCTGAGGTCTTTTGCGTAAATAAACTGCTTTTTCTAGCAGACTGGTACTTCACCTCCAAGACCCAACTTTGGTGGTCACTTGTCCCCCTCCATCACAGGGGGCCTAGAGCTGCCTTTCCAGTAAGGAGCTCTGGCACCAGTACCAGACACCCATCGGATGCTTGGCCACGGCGATGGGAGGGACGGGGTGAAAAGCAGTCGGAGGAGATAAGAGGGTTGTCAGCGCCCCTGCTTTCCAGCATGTTTGCTCAGCAACGTTGAGTGCTGGGCCAGAGCCACCACCTCCCTGCAGACTAAACAGTTGCAATGTTTTCTCCCATGACCAAAAGAATTTAGAAAAGGGTCCCGGTATGAAACTTTACACGAACTCTGGGTGCCACGAATATCTCTGGCTGGGAGTCTGTTAACTCCTCCAGTTCCCTTCTCACCCCTGCAGTTCAATCTCTGGGCAGATGAAGGGAGAAGCCATCCCATGATGAATCTGGCTGGCTGCCTGCAGGACCCCCCTGTGCTCTCCCAGCCAGAGCATTTCCACGCATCCATCTTTCTTCTTTTTCTTGTGTGTGTGTGTGTGCTTTCTTTTAAAGGAGAAATCCAAGATCTCTTGTCCATAATGGAGCTCTGGAGTACTTTAGTTCAGGAAAGACGTGGTGCTGTTGGTCAAGTTCAGGAGCCACGAAGATGCTCAGAGGGCTGGAGGATTTCTCCTGTGACAACAGCCTGAGAGAGCTGGGTTTGTTCAGGCTGGAGAAGAGAAGGCTCTGGGGAGACGTTATTGAGGCCTTTTGATATTTAAAAAGGGATTATAAGAAAGATGAGACAAGACTTCATTAGCAGGGCCTGTAGTGATGGGACACTTGTGTCAGTAATAGTGTGGCCAGTAGGTCTGGGGAGGGGATTGTGCCCCTGGACTGGGCACTGGTGAGGCTGCACCTCGAGTGCTGGGTCCAGTTCTGGGCTCCTCACCATCAGAAGGACATTGAGGTCCTGGAGCGAGTGCAGAGAAGGGCAACCAGGCTGGGGAAGGGGCTGGAGGGCAAATCCTCTGAGGAGCAGCTGAGGGAGCTGGGGGTGTTGAGCCTGGAGAAGAGGAGGCTGAGGGGAGACCTTCTCCCCACCTCCCCTGCCCTGCCAGGAGGGTGCAGAGAGGTGGGCAATGGTCTCTTCAGCCAGGGGACAGGAGATGGGACAAGGGGCAATGGGCTCAAGCTGCCCCAGGGCAGGGTCAGCTCAGCTGGGAGGGAAAAGTTCTTCTCTGAAAGAGTTGTCAGGGCCTGGCACAGGCTGCCCAGGGAGGGGGCTGAGTCCCCAGCCCTGGGTGTGTTTAACAGAGGGGAGATGAGGTGCTCAGGGATCTGGTTTAGCACAGGACAGGAATGGTTGGAGTTGAGGATCTTAAAGGTTTTTTCCAACCTACTGATGCTGTGATTCTGTGACAAGAGCTCAAGGTTTTAAGCTAAAAGAGAAGATTCTGGCTAGATATTTTTTATAATGGAAGTAGTCAGACACTGGCATAGGTTGTCCAGGGAGGTGGTGGAGGCCCCATCCCTGGAGACATTCAAGGTCAGGCTTGATGAAGCTCTGAGCAACCTGCTGTAGTTAAAGGTGTCCCTGCTCACTGCAGGGGGGATGAGACTAGATGACCTTTACAGGTCCCTTCCAGCCCAAACCCTTCCATGATTCTATAATGCCCCATGCCTCTTGGACCTCTTTGTAGCCATTTGTGTGCCATGAGGTCCAGCCAAGGGTTGTCCTCTTCCCTGCATTACCCAGCTCAGGAAATTCCACTTCAGAAGCCGGTTTTGGGACTGGGGGGAAGCCTCTGGGGTTTCATTCATCCATTGGCCCTGCACTGCAGAGAAGCAGAGGCTGAGCATGGGCATCTTGCACTCCACAGCCAGCTCAGTGGATTGGTGGTCCCACCCCATGGTGAAGCACCACCAAGAGTGTCCTTGCTAGAAAGGTCTTAGCATCCCTCAGGAATGCATCCAGCAGCCGGCTCCAGGGCACCCAGGGAAACCCCTCCTAGGATAGAGCCGATGCAAACCAGGAGTGCCCATGCAGGAAAGCTCCCAGGTGGGATTAGCTGCCTGGTTTTCTTCCCTGCCTGGTTTCCTTCATCCACGGGCTGGCTGGTGTTTCAGTGGGGCCAGCTTCATTTCTCATGCAAGCAGAATTCCTCCAGCCATGGCACCTGGACAGCGCAGAACCTGACTCCATGGCTACTTTTCCTCTCTTTATATCCCTCTTTGCAAACCTGCCCCATGGCCACAGACCCCCCTGGCACATCTGCCTTACAAAGGGGACATAGTGAATGTGTAGAGCTTAAAAATAACAGTGCAGCCTGCTGAAAAAAAATCCAGCTGGTCCCTGATGCATTCCCCGCCCCCCCAGACTCCAATGGTGGGCTTCCCCAGCTGTGGCATTTGCAAGCAGGATCCATCCATCAGCCTCTGTTGGCATCCTGGTCAGTCATGGCCCGGAGTTCGTATTGCACTTGGGGTGGACATGCTTTCAGGCACAGAAGTGACCTCTGAGCAGGTGTCAGGCATGGTGACAGGGCTCTGACCTTGTCCTGATGCAGGGAAAGGCTTGAAAACTGCCCATTGAGCCATCCCCACCCATATCAAACAGATCCTCTGCGCTTGCTTGGGGGAATCTCTTCAAACCAGTTCCTGAGCTGATGCTTTGGGGAACATGGCACATGGACTGGGAGGTTTATATTACTACTTTTCTCCATGCTGCAGATGCTGGGATGAGCAGGGATGATCCATCTCTGTGTCGCAATGACGGGATTGCTGGCTCAGGGACAGGATGCTCTTAAAGGATGTGGATGCTTTTCCCTTGTCCCAGAGAATGGGTGACCAGGAGAGGAATCAAGGTGTCTCCAAAAGTAAGCTGAGGTTTCCCCACACACGTTTGCAAGGGCGGAGGGAACATCACTGCCTCCAGGTTGTCTCGCAGTGCTGGGACTTCAGTGAATATCATAGAATCACAGAATCCCAGGCTGGTCTGTGTTGGAAGGGACCCCAAGGATCACAGAGCTCCAACTCCCCTGCCACAGGCAGGGACACCAACCTCCAGGCCTGGAGCTACACAAGGTTGCCCAGGGCCCCAGCCAACCTGGCCTTGAACACCCCCAGGGACTGGAAAGCGTTGGAAATATCACGAGGAACTTCTGCAGAGCTCCAGAGCACCACACTTGCCAAGCAGGAGCTGCCTCCTGCACACCCTGCAGCCAAGGGGCGTCTGGAAAAAGTGGTCCCAGTAAGGAAATGAATCTGTATTTTTACATGGTCCATGTCTCCCTTCCAGTTCCTCTCCACGGGACTGAGCAGTCGGCTGTAAGTCCCCTGGGTGTGTGTCCCTCTGCTCGCTGTAAGCTGGGGCAGATGGTGACATTTTTGGCTGTGTGATTGTGTCTGGGTAAGTGGGATAACGGGGCTTTGAAGCAGTGACAGACTGCTGTTACCCAGCTGAGCTGACACCCCGGCACGTGTCTGGGAAGCCAGAAAGGTGCTAGGTAGGAAGGGTGGCAATAAAAATTAAGCAACAAGGAAGACAACTCTGTCACCTGGGCACTGCTGGAGGACGTACTGGCAGACATCCTCTGGTGAAGCAACCGGAGCTCCCAGAACATCCCACTCTCTTTTCCAGGATGATTCAGCTCCGTGCATTTCCCCACTTGAAAATTACTTGGAGAAACAGTTCTGCCAAGACATGGTACAAGCCTCAGTAGTTCAGTGGGGATGTGAATGTGTTCTGGGGAAGATGAGGTTTGGTCCAATTCAGCGGTAAGCTCTGCTGACCTGAGGGACACGGTGTCTTCCCAGGATGTGGCCACATCTCATTCTCATGTTTTCCCCTCCAGGAGAGGAAAGGAGGAGATAACAGGAGACCGGGAAGGGGGGATGGGGGTGGGGATTTCCTTCAGGCTGCCTCTTTTCCTCACTCTGCTTTCTTTGCACTCAGAGAGGTCAATAAAGAAGACTTTTTTTACACCAGGACAGAAGGCTGTTTGCTGTCTGTGGTGTGCAGACCATGCTACTTCACACCCCTGGTCATCTCAGAGCTTCCACTGAGGCAGTGCTTCAACACCTCTAGCAGCTACTGGGTTAATGGCAACACTCTTCTGTTTACCCATCCATCACTGTGTTCCCACATGGGTGCTTTAAACCTCAGTGACATCCCTAATTAACTCCTCGCACCTCTGCAGCCCCCGAGGACCTCAGGAGTTAGCGCTGGCTCAAGCCATGAGACACCCACGCTGGGTGGGTAATTGCTATTGATCCCAGATTTGGAGCCAGGTGGAGAGGTCATAGTGAGACATGGGGGGGGCAGGAGGTTCAAGTGACCGCCCACTTGGTCACCTCAGGGTGTTTGGAGACAGGGGAAGTACCCACAGCTCTTCTTGGCTCTTGATTATCATGTCCCCCAGCTACCCAAACCTGCAGAATTTAAAATCCACGAATGCTCCTAATCCCAGGAGTCTGCTCAGCATCTCTTTTATAAGAACCAGGTGGTTTATGACCTTACTTTCCCCTTCCTGCCCAAATCCTTTCAAGATAAATCAGCATTATTTGTGTCTGGCCACAGGACCATCTTGAGTTGTTCTTGAGGAATCGGTCAGCTGGCGTTTAACGCAGGTTACACATCATCACCTGGTGGTTGGCTGATGGGAGATAGGTGCCATAGGTGACCACAGCCCTGCCTAACCTGGACCTTCACCATGCAATGCCTTTTGGAGACTGCTGTGATTAGAAGCCGTGCTCAAAGAGCAGGGGCCATCATGAAACCAAGGCCCACCCTGACGGCCACTGGTGGGATTTGCTGCTCTTCCCAGAGTGGCCAAAACACCTGGAGAAGAAGCTGGTGCCGGTCCAGGTCCAGCTTGGTGGAAAGGATGTGCTAAAAGCCCGTGGGAGTGAAGTGTCTCATGGCTGGGTGAAGCGGGGACTTTGCAAGGCTGGGCACAGGGTGTCATCTGTAATTTAAAGGCTTTATCTCCTTTAAATGTCAATGGCTCCTTTGTTGGAGTAATAATAATTGCCGTGATTTGCATGTCTCCATCACATGCCCCAAAGCACTTTGCAGAGGAAGATGAGTAAATTGTTCCCGTTTGCCTGCTGGAAAGTCAGGGTACGGAGGTGGTGGGAGCCCACAGGACTGGAAATAAATCTCTTGTCTCCTGTGCTGCAGTTGCCAGCTCCTGCGTGGAAGCTGTTGGCTCAGAGCAAGTTTTCTACCGTTGCCCTATTGTACTTTGTCTTGTTGTCCCTGGGCTGGCTGTAGCGTGGGCAGGGAGGGTGTGTAGTGGGGTCTCATTATGGTTTGGTTTTCAGGGAACATCACCAGGGTGCAGGTTGGAGGAAGAGCAGAGCCCATGGAAGAGCCAGTGGTCCCATCTTGTGTCCCACCAACTCCAGTGGTCTGGTACAGCACACCACCTTGTCTAGTGGTGTCCATGTGGAGCCAGACATCCCTGATTTCTCCAGAGGAGCTCGGTGAGACCCTGAGCATACACAGGAAGAGGTGTTTGATCCATCTCTGGTGTTGCCTCAGGTTTCTCCAGCACCTCCTGAGCTGCTTCTGCACGTCAGTGCCGTAAGCTACTCATCTCACTGAGCCAAACCCTGCAGAAAGCAAAGCTATACTCCAGAGCCTCCTCCAAGCCTGGACCCCAAATACAAGCATTATTTAAACTGCAGACAGGGAACGATGCAGCAAAGCCAAGTGTGCCAAATGTCATTCATTGGAGCCCTTTCTAGGAGGGTTTGGGGCTGGTGGAGGGCGTCCTCCTCCAGGAGAGCGGCAAGGGACAGATGCTGTCCCAGCCTCTACCCAGCAACTCCCTCCCCCGGTGATTTCATTTGTCTCAGGGCTTTCCCAAAGAGCCATTTAAGGCGCCAACTCTTCATGGCACACTGTCAGTACGACCAAGTATTTCCCACCACCACTCTCTGCTTTTTATATAGCGCCTTGTGCTAATACCTAAGTGTTATATATTTCTTCTTGTGCAGCATTTCTGACTCAGTGTTTCCTGCCTCCTTGACCATGACTGACTAAACAGCAGCGCTGCCAGAGGAAGAGCCCCGTGTTTACTGAGCAGCAAGCCCAAATATGTCTCCTTTTTTTCCCTTCAGAAGGTGGCAATGCCTAGACTAACCCTCATTTTTATCCCAGGCTAAATGTTTGCCATCTAACATCCTGATAGCAGAGTCAGCCATGAGTTGGTGAGCCCAGATCTGGGGCAGAGTTATTTGGAACTCATCTTAAAAAAAAGCAGTGTGGTGAATTCCCAAGGGATGAGTTTTCAGCTGCAGGTGTCTGGGCCAGGGTCGGGGCTTACATCCGATGGCAGAATGCTGCCTCTCATCCCACTTCACTCTGCTGCCCACTAAAAAAGGGTAGAAGAGGAATTTTCTTCCTCTCCTATGGAGGGGCCAGTTCTCTTGGCTCTTCTAGCCTAGGCCTTGGAGGGGTGTCATGTCTGGCCCAAGAAGGGATAGTGTTGCATAAGTTGCATCCACACTGAGTTGAAGAGTGGGCCTTGACTTGGGTGCAGGAGTAGAGAGCCCCAAGACAATGGCATTTTCTGTTTCCATTGCTGGCAGAAGTTCAGCAGGAGCTTCAGCTCAAGGCTTCCTTGCCAAGCTTAGAAGGAGTCCAGCAGGGGATGTTGGAGGGTGGGATGAGTCATGGCACATCCATATCACGTGTGATCACAAGCCAGGCCTGAACAACCCAACACATCTTGTGAGGCCCCTCGCGATGAACCTCTTAGCCCCAAACTTCTCCTGTATGAGACCTCTTTACAGGTCCCCTTGGCACCCCCCTACTCGCCACATGGCTTCCCAATGAACTCTTCTCCAAAACCAGGCACAGAAGGGAGGTCAACCCCATTGCCTAGTATAAATACATGTTATTTTAAACTTGAGGCGCTGGAGGAAGGTCATCCAGCAAATGCACCCAGATTATCTACAGGCCAGGGCACCCCCAAATTAGTAATACAATTCACGTTTAAAAATACAGTCAAACTGATGAAAGATAATTTGCTTACTGCCCTTACATCACCACCTAAGCATGGGGCAAGCCAATCCACAGGTTATTTTTGTATAACTCCGTGAGGCATTTCCAGAGCAAATAAAGTTCACTGGGCCGGGCAGCGACCCAGCCATCTGGTTTCAGCACTCCTCAGCCTCCTCAAGGCTTCTCATCCATGTGGTGGAGGGCTGTGGGTCAGGGCATGGCTCCATCGGATGTGCTCCAGGCACAAGGGACCTGGGGTTTGTTCTCTGCTGAGCCTCTCTGTGCTGCTGGGCAGCTCTTCACCTCTCTCACACTCTTGGTCTGCCTCATCCGTTTTGGGTTGCAAACCCTTTGTAGAAGTAATTGGGTTGCTCTTTCCATGCTCTGGGCCCGGCTTGATGGGTCACCAGTGCTGCTGGGAGCTCAGCTGACCTGCAGGCAGGTGAATTTCACCCGTAAATCCTCTGACAGAATTACCTAGATGATGGCAGTGGACTCCTCAAAGATGGGAACCCCAAGGAAGGTGGGACATGGAACACGTTCGTGTTGGCTTGCCCATCTGTGCATGCTGTGGTCCCGGTCAAACTTTTTGTCTGAAGGGCAGATTTAAGGACAAAGCTCCCTTTGCCACCTTCCATGGCACTGATGTAGCACCACCCGGCAGGGCCAAAGCAGATGAGTACCTCAGAGCACTTGGTGCTGCAAGTCCAAAAACTGTGGAAGTTCAGATCATGGAAAGCCCAACCCTGTAGGCAGGCATGGTCCAGAAAAGTCTAATTCCAACATCTGGCAAGTTGCTTTTCCGACTTTCTTGAAGGAATTGTTGTGACTCCCTCTCTTGTAGGGTACACGCAGACCATCTCTTTTGCTCCAGGGAGTTGCTCTGCAGGTACTGGTGGAATTTGGCCCACACTGAAGCTGCAAACAGAGTAAAATTATTCCTGCAGTGATACCACATTCTGGGTCAAAATGTTCACGGTGACCTCTGCATCCATCCCATGTTCCATACCCCACTCCTGTCCTTCACAGGTGTCCATCAAAATCTCCCCAAGTTTTTTTGGTGACGTGGTGGGAGGGGGCAGGAGGACTCCAGTCCCTTTTCTTTTTCAAGGGTCTTCTTCACCTGCAGATTTGGGGTCTGGAATATGCATTGGTGTCTCTGTTGGGTGGCATCACCCACTGGGTGCCATAGGGTGAAGAAAAAAGAGGGTGCTAGGTGGTGGCACCCCTTTTTGCCCAGCTCTCATACTAGGCTTGGTGAATTTTGCTTGGTGGTTGTTTTAGGGAAACTTTTTTTGGTTGGCTGGTGGAATTTTTTAGAGAAAACATTTTCAACAGAAAATATTGAAGTTTCATGGTTGGTTTGGTGGATTTTTTTTTTTTCCAACAGAAAATACTGAAGTTTCAGTTTTCTCCCTGGCAAGGCTGTGGAGTGGGGCAACATGTTTGAGGCAGGGACGGGAAGAAGGAAAGTTCCCTGCAGTGGCTTTTATTCTTTCCCTATGATCTAGAACCACAGAGCCCGTGCAGTTATGCCAAGCTCCTAAGAATTCCCCATTGTGCCCCAGGGATCCCAAAACACAGCTCAGCTCCCCAGTCATGTCAGCATGGACCTTCCCAGGCAGGACAGGGGGAATGTCCAGGGACATCCAGCCTGGGAGGAGCACGATGACTTGGGTGCTGGAGCCAAGTGGGATGCTGGAGGAGGTGGAAGGGACAACTCAGTGGCCAATGCCAGGGGATGGAGAGGTTTTAGAGCATCAAGGAAGAGCTCCAGGTTCTGCTCTTATCCCAGGGTGGAGGTGGCTGGTGGGCGGCCCTATGGGTCAGTGAGGCTGAAGGCCCCAGTTGGTGCAGATGAGGGGTGTGAGATACTCTCGTAGGATGTTTCTAATTGCTAAATAGTCAGGAAGACATTTCAACTTCTTCCTTTTTTTTTTTTTTTTAAACTAAAATTCAAGTGAAAACTCCAGAATGAGTAATTCAGTAACCCCGGGGTGATAACCTGAGCTGGCAAATAACTCTCTCCTCCATCACCGCCCTGGGACTGGCTGGATAATGAAAGGACAAACACCACCAACTCCCCCAGAGAGGCTGAAAGGACCCAACAGGATTTGGCTGCAGGTTGACTTCAGAGTCGCAGACACCGTTGGGCAACTGCCTTATAGAAATGGGTGTAGAGAGGAGTTAGTCATCGCTGTTTGGCTAATAAGTGCACTGGTGGTTTTACAAGACCTTTTCCTGCATATGCAAATCTATTTCATCTATTTATTTATTTATTTATTCTTTTCCCCTTTCGTAATGAAACATATAAATAGCTCCTGTCTTGGATCTCCCCTGCTCATGGTTGTGTCACGAAAATGCTTGCCACCTTTTCTGCCTGGCTTTCTGCAGCGGCTGCTTCGCTTACCCACCCTCCCCCCTTTCAAAACAGATCTCCGGCGTGTTGTGCAGGGCATGGGACCCTCCTTGGTGTGGTGGGTTTTGTATCCCCCTGGGCTTTGCAGGGTGCAGATGGCAGGTCAGAGCCCCTTTTTGTCTCGGGCAGTGGGAATAAACTATAAAATGAAAAGACAGGAGGTTAACTTCTTCGGTGCGCGCTGGGTGCCCGACGCGCGCTCGGGGAACACACGGCCTTGGGAACGAACCCGTCCCCGTTCTTTAATTTTCCCTGACTTAGTGCCTACTGATTTTTAATACCAAGGAAAGGTCACTATGGAGACAGACAAGCAAAGTCGCGTGGGGCTCCTTGTAAGAAGCTCTGCAGCGTTGCTGAGAGCCCAGGGAAACCCTCTTGGCTCCGAGCGCGGGGCGCGCTCTCGTGCCATTCTTTAGAAGGGCTTTTATTTGCTTTTCTGCCTTGCCCCTTGCTCTTTGCCACACAGTCCTCACACACACACATGCACACATGTCCCCTCTCATACCCTGCTGTCAGACAAACCTCCTTTATTTTCCCTCTCCCCAGTGCTGATGGCGAGGCAGCTCCCTCCCCTGCACGCTCCCTCCTGATGTTGCTCCATAAATCGCGTCATTCGGATAATCCTTGGTCATGGCAACCATCAGCTCAGGAGCAGGGTGACCTTTTAATGCCAAGCGCCCGGGCTGCCCTGATCAGGCTGCCCTGATCTTCTCCTGGGCCAGGCAGGGTGCCAGACTCTGCCATAATTTCGTGAGATCCCTCCACCCCAAAAAGGGAGCAGCCAGGCCATTAGGATGCCCCTGACATGGCACGGGGTCTACTGGAGATACCAGAACGAATGGGCTGGGCAGATCCACCTGGAACGCCGAGCCTTGGCGTGGCCACCAGCAGCATGTTGTTGTTTAAACCTGTTTGTTGTTTGCTTTCGTTCGATCCCGGCTTGTGCGTATGGAAAAGAGTCCCCATGTCTGTCTGTCTGTCTGTCTGTCTGTCTGTGTGTCTGAGGGGGAGGGCAGGGCACGGGGGACGCTGCCTCTCGCGCAAGCGGTGACAGTTATTGCAGGGGCTGGTGATATTTCTACAGTACCTGCTTTCTGGTGGCTTCGCTGTGTCGAAATTCCAGCCGCTCCGCACGCGTTGAGTAATCTCCTCGCTGTTACTAAAGAGTCAGTCTGTCTGTCTTCCTCCCTCCCCCCACCCCCCCACCCCTGAGTTTCAGTTTCCTCCTAATTCTCTCTCTCTCTCTCTAGACAGCCGTTGCCTCTCCCCATGGTGATGCGGTTTTGCTGATGCAGCCTGTTGTCTCCCTGTCCCTCTTGCAGAAGGATTTCACCATGCGGGAGGAGTTGCAGCAGCGGGACGTGGAGCGCTGGCTGGGGTTCATCACCTTTCTCTGCGAGGTCTTCGGCACCATGAGGAGCAGCACCGGGGAGCCCTTTCGAGTCCTCGTCTGCCCCATCTACACCTGCCTCAGGGAGGTAAATGCCTGGGGAGTTTCTCCTCCTCCACCAGCAGGCCAAGCTCCTTGCACTGCCGTGGCCTGCGATCCGTAGATGCTTGCCTTATGGCTCCTAGAGGTTTGCTTTGCCAGCGCCAACACTTCTCACCCCAAGAAGTGCCTGTGTCTGCAGGGATGCTTGGCTCTTCCTGCAGGTTGTGTTTCCCCTGACAAAAAAAGGGACGTGCTCCAAGCAAGGCCTCTTTGTCCAAGGGCTTGCAAAGCCCAGCAGCAGGGATGTGCAAACACGAGGGTCAAGTTTGTGGATCCCCATGTTGTAAAAATCCCCACTGAAGGGGCTTAAAAAGCTTCTTGAAGACACTCGAGTAGGTGAGACAGACTGAGGGGTGGAAAGAAAGAGAGAGAGATGAGATCCCCTATGTCCTTACTCCACACCTAGTGCAGCAGAAGCGCATCCATGCCACTGGGGTTGCAAACATTTCAGTGCCTCAGAACTCCCCATGGTTCAGGGTGGTGGCAGAAACCTTGGTGAGGACAAGGAGAAAAGGCAACCCCAGTGTTAATGTTCGGCAGGACAGGAGAGGGCTTTCCCCCATCCTGTTTTAAAGATGCTTTTCCCTCCTGTTGCTGCCTGCAGAAGACGTTCTCAGAGAAAGCTGCCTGGTTGCTCACAGGGTTGGAGCTGCGAATCTCCAGTTGCCAGTGGTGCTTCTGTTGGACCATAAATAACTCGTGGTAAAATAAGTTCTCTGCTAGAGCTTGGGCAAGGGGAGGATAAAGAAACTGCCAGCCGCAACTTTTTTACACGCATGGGAAGTCTTCCCTGGATGCAAACACACCATAAACATCTTGTCTTTGCGGAAATGTGGTGGGTAGGGTTCACAGACAGTGACTGTACCAGTGAGAAAGAGCCCAGGCACAGATAGCCAAAGGAGGAGGTGGGAGATGGGTGCTAAGAATAGCCTAACTTCCCCAAAAATCTCTGCCCACAGCAGTGTGTGTCACCTCACGGGGATGATCTTGGCGTCTGGCAAAGTCCCCGTTCTCCTCCGCTTCCCATCGCAGTCATGACACAGCCCTGTCCTGATTCTGCCAGGATTTGTCCCTGCCCACTCCTGCCTGCCCTCCCTGTGCCATCACCGTCCCTTCCTGGCGCCTTCTTGGTGTGTGGGGACACACTGGCAACCCAGAGGTGTGCTGAAGGACACGGATTTCACGTATCAGGGATATTTTCTGCTGCAGGACAGCTCCACAAAAAGCCTTTACTAATTATATCAAGACATCATGCATACATTTGCTTCTTAAAAATGTTCCTTAGCAGGACAGAGCTCTGTCTCCATGGTGTCATTTGTCAGAGAAGAAGGCTCTTAGCTTAGCTGACACTGGTGAGCCTGAGTCCTCCAGCTCTCCTGCCCCAAAACGGCTGGACTGTGGCTGCTTGCTCTGCAGGGCTGTGACCTTGACTCATGCCATTCCTCTTCAATGGCTCTGGGTTGGGTTTTTTGTCTTGCTCCTGTCAGATAATCCTGATGCCCAGGGCCAACCCACAAGAACAGGAACACCTGCTTATCCACAGATAGATGGCAGGCTCTGAGACAGTTGCCAAAGCTGGACGGGGCTGGGGGTGTTGGTGGTAAGCTCTTCCAGTCACCTAGGAGAGGACAGGGACATCTGCACAGCTCCACAAGAAGGTGGAAACATCCTAGTAATAGAGGGTGCTTGTCCCTTGGTGAGCTTCATGAAGCACGAGCAGTGGGCAGGAGGGGGCATTCCCGTGGCCAAGACAGTTTGGGACCTGCTGGCAGCCATGGGAATTTCTTCATTTGCCTGGGAAGGGGTTTGCAAGGAGTAGTAGCACTCACCAAGGTTTATTCTCCTCCAGCTCATCAGCATCTCATCCCCATGAGGACTCTTAGTGCCCCACTCATTGCTCCTTCCTCCTTGAGCATCCCCAGCAGAGCCCCTCGGTGCAGCCCCCAGTTGTGCTTAGCTCCCTCTGCCCCATCTACCCAGCCTTTGATGATAAATCATTACCAGCAGCAAGATAACATCTCTCTGCCTCTGCCTGTCCTTTTAGCTCCTCTTTTTAGTTTCTGCCTCTTCTTTTTTTTTTCTTTTCTTTTTTTTTTTTCCTTATCCCTTTTCCTTTATAGCTTGGCAGACTCAGCCAAAGGTCAGCGAGGGAGTGAGCAAGAGGAAGGGGAAAGTTGCCTGATGACTGAGGCAGGAATGTGTCTTCCCTTCCCCCTGCAATGCTTCCTCTCTCCAGCTCCTTTCCTTCCCCCCACCAAAAAATAAAAGCTTATTAACATCATCATGAGCTGTGGAGCTGGAGCAGGCAGGAGGAAGGAAGGATGACAGCCAGGGAGAGCAGCGCTGAGGTAGAATCCTGAGGAGGATCTGGGGATAGGGCTGGGGGCATCGAGTGGCAGTGCCAGGGTTGGTTGTTGAGCGGTGTGTATGGGTTGGTTTTGTGGGCTGGGGGAAAAAAACTAAAATAGATAATAATAATCAAAAGAGAAGTTCATGTCAGGCAAGGCTGGAGTGGTAGGTGCTGGGGTTTGCTGGTTAATCGAACCAGCCTTCATCACCATCCTCAGGAGAGCACGGAGACTGCTGTGGGGTGTGTAATTTGGGTCAGAGCTGCCGCCTTGCCCAGGCAGCGTTTTGGAAGGCATGAGTGTGGTCCACAGTGAGCCCCTCTCCTGGGGAGTCTCTGCCACACGTGTCCTCCTCTGTGCCCATCACCTGAGCTGGTTGCTGGTGAACAGGGTGGGAGGAGGAGGAAGGCTCTGCCATGTCTGGCCTGGCGATTGCCCCTCCCAGGAGCTGGGTCCCCAGGGAATCGAAGAGTTTTAATCTCCAGAGGCGTTCCGAGGGTTTGAGGTGAGATTTGTGCAAGTGTGTCTTCCTGACAATGTTTGGTGGGGTCAACCTTGGGATTTTAGTAGCAGACCATGAGCCCAGCTCCTGTTGGAAGGGTTTGACCGGGGACAGTTATTCTGGGTGGGGTTTTGGATCAAAGCACATAATTTCTGCTTGCAGTAGTGCACAGTTTAAGTCAAAGAAGGGACATGGGATACCCAAGCCCTGCCCACAGACCAGCACTGAAGATGTTTGGGGGTAAGGAGGGGTGTGGAGAAGACCCCCTTTGCAGATGAGGACCAGAGGACTGTCATAGCCATAGGATCTGGGGAGCTTGGGAAAAGATAACAAAGCTAAGTTACCTAGAAATCAAAGAGCTTTCTTCCCCTTGGAGCTCTAAGGGGTCGAGGGCAAGCTGGAAGAGGACACCACTCCCTAGGAAAGACTTTCCCCAGGGGTGGTGGTGCTGCAGCCAGGGCATGACAAGCTTGGCCCTTGCCTGCTTCCAGCCCTGGCTGTCCTCACGTGAGACCAGTGATGGCATCTTCCACAAGAAGGCTGTCAGATGGTTCAATGAAAACACTTCCAGCAGTGTCAGGAAGCTGCCTTGGCTCCCATTCTTCATGATCTAGGCAGGAGAGATGTCCCACTGACTCCTCCCAGCCCTGCAGCCCGTGGGGTCTCAGCTCTGGCCTCACTTTATTTTGCAAAGCCATGCTAAATTTGTCCCTGTCCATCTTCTGCCCCTCCAGGATGGTGGGGAGTGAACATGCTGGCATCCTCACTGCCTCAAAATCTCTGCCTTGTGACCAAATGCCAAGGACTGCGTTCAGCCCCAGACCAAGAATACTTCTTCATGCCCCCAAAACCAACTAAAACCAGGAGAGCAGCCTAGGGAGTTTGGTTCTTGCAGCCTGGCCATATTCCTGCCCATATTCCTGGCCATATTCTGACCTTCATCGGAGCCCACAAAATGTAGAAAATGGGTTAAGTCCAGGGATCAAAACAGGAGGTGCCCCTGGGCATGGGAGCTGCCACCTTGCTGACATCCCTGGGCCAGGAGGAGCCACTTCCAGCCAAGGTTGTGGGTATCAAGTGCTGCTCTGGATGAATTTGTTTCCTTCTGTGACGCCGTTCAGCAGTCAGACCTGGCTGTGCAGCCAGGTAACCTGAGCAGTTGCCTACGGCAGCAGAGCAAAGAGGTGGAAAAACTGACTTGCAGGACACAAGGCTCCAGAAGATGCCAGGTGGCAATGTCACTGTGGTCCTCTCAAGGCACCTTGCTAATTGGGGTAGCACAAGGGCAAGCAACACAGGGCCCTGCCCTCTCTCCACCCCCCATAACAACACTGTCCCACCCCTTACCCATCCTTCTGTGCTCTTTTCCTGTGCAGGGCTTGCTTCTTGTTGAATGTTTAAGGAGGTTCTTCTTGACTTCTTCCTCCAGCCCTCTGAGGTCCCTCTGGACAGCACGTGGAGTGGCCTCCCCACCTCAGTTTCATCCACAAACTTCACAAAAGTGTGCTGCTCACCTCTTAGAGACCACGGATAAGGATGCTAAACAGGGCAAATCCCAGGGCAGACTCCTCAGTGTTCATCCTCCAGGCATAGTTGGGTTGTAACCCAATAGCTAGAGCCCCCCAGAGCCCATCCAGCCAACCTTTTTTTGTTTGTTTTTTTACCATCTGGTGGTCCCCACATGATGCCCTAGCTCAGAGACAAGGGGACTGGGTTCCAGGGGTGATGGGGAGGAGCGCTGCCACAGCACCGTCCCGCGCACAGCACCCACCTGTGCATCAGATGAGGCTGTTGTGGGAGGTTCAGAGCCAACCACGGGAAGCAGCTTGTCACAGGGAGACTAATTAAACCACAAAAAGCTCCTGCTCTGGTTGCAGGACCCATTCACAGCATGAAGGGGTTACTGCTGCTGGGGCTCTGCTCGGGTACCTTGGGGGTCAGCACCCATAAAGGACAGGCAGGCACTGTCCTGACCCAAGAGAGATGCTTTTACGGTGCTGTTACCAACCCTGAGGACCGAGGGCAGCACCCAGAGTGGCAGCCCAGCCCCAGAGGAGCATCAGGGAGCAGCCCCAGCAGGCTGTCAGCAGGCAGGACAGCTGCTCCTCTGCGGGAGTCGTCTCCTACCTCCCGTCTGGGTTGGCAGAGACGGTCCCGTTTCAGCATCATTTAAAATACTGGCACGCTCCCATCGCTTCCCTGCCTTGGTACACGCTGCTAACTGAAAGCCTTCGGGGTGGTGGTGCAGGGAGGATAAATACTCCCTGTCTAATTGCCTTTCCCCCACGTCTGAGTCTGCGGTGCAGCAGCGTGTAGACGGGCATCCACACCCCCCCCCCCCCTTCCCTCCTCCCCCTCCCTTCTCGTAGTGCCTGTTATCTCCTGGGGCCATGCTGTGTAATTTAGCAAAATATTCTAACACGGTAATTAACGTCTGAACTTCAAGAGGGCACTGCCTTTTCACTGTCTCCTTCAGAGGAAGAGAGAGGAAAGCCTTCCTGGCTGCAGTCAGGCGAGCGAGGAGGGTGGTGCTGTTTGGAAAAGAAAATTGTATCTTTTAACACGTTTGTGTTTTTTTGGGGGGGGGTGTTGTTTTTTTTTCCTTAAATCACTCTCACTTTGTCAAAAGCATTGACCTTTGGAGCCTAAAAAAAAAGGGGGGGGAGGGGGGGGCTTTGGCAGGGTAATGAGATGCTAGGATTTTTAAGATTATGCTCCTAGCCAGAGAAAGGACATGGAATTTCTCCATTATCAAATGAGCACAGGCTCAAAGGGGAGCAGATGCCGACCTCCGTGCCACCCTCCCACCCAGGTGGGTCCATGAGGCCAGATCTGACCAGGGAAAATAAGTCCTCTATGAAGAGGACTTACTTCCTCCTGAAAGTCCCCTTCTGGTCCTCTGCAAAAATCAGCAGTATGGTGGAAGTGGGATAAACTGGGAGGCGGTTTGTAGAGGTAAAAGGATGGAGGAGGGATGCGGGGTGCGGGCATGGGAGGGAAGGGGAAGGGGAAGGAGGGAGAAGGGTGACACTGGGCATCAGGGACAATGGAGGAAAGGAGAAATACAGGGAATGTAAGCAGGTGGGGAAATGTCATGGGAGCCCAGAGGAGCAGGACTGGGAGAAAAGTCTGGGATTTGGAACAGGTGGAGCACATCTATGGGGTGATGTGGTCCTTCAGAGCCATGGCAGGAGGTAGCATGCATGAGCAGGGCTCTGTGAAGAGGAGGGAAGGGTGTGTGTCTATAAGGCCAGGCTCCTGGCAGGGATGGATGTCCCCATGCCGTGCAATAAAGGAACAGCCATGCAGAAACCCCCTGCGCCTGCAGGTCCCCTGTAGCTGTGATGCCACACACCCCCCCATGCACCCCCTCCCCCAGTGAATGCAGCTTTCATAGGGGGGGGAAATTCCCATTAATTGACATAATTTTGGTCAAAGGGCAGCACTAAAGTGAAGGAGGATCGGGCGATGGGGAGCAGAGGAGGACAGAGCAGAGGAGGACAGCCCCAAGGTGCCTGGGAGCCCAGCTGCTCTGAGGAATACTTTTATGCACAGGGACATTCTTGGAAAGCGATGGGACATGCTTCATCCTCCCAGCACCAGAAC
Source organism: Gallinula chloropus (assembly GCF_964237585.1). NCBI lineage: Eukaryota > Metazoa > Chordata > Aves > Gruiformes > Rallidae > Gallinula > Gallinula chloropus. The sequence continues at coordinate 87,430,846 of NC_140089.1, forward strand.
CCCGGTGGCATATTTCAAACGGGGGGGTGGGGGGAGGGGAAATGCCACCCTTGTTTCCCTGGGACCAATGGAGAAGGCGGAGGAAGCAATTAGGGCAGATAAAGAAACGAAAACCAGATACCATCTCACAGGATGGTCCCTCCTGCTCGCGCGTGGCTTTGTTTTCCTCCTGCTGCCCCGCCAGGACCAGGCATTGTTAGTTCCCAAAAGCCCTTTGAATGGGATGTAAACACAACTATTTGCGTCTGCCGCCATGCGCTCCCCCCCTCGGCAGAGCCAGGAAAGCCGAGCGCGTCCGGCGAGCCAGGGTGGAGCCCGTCGCAATCAGGCGCGATGGTCTCGCCACTGTTTCTTTCCATGCTTTTGTGTTTCCCTGGGACCCTTGGGATGAGATCACATCCTCCTCTCCCAGGGTTATTATGTCTTTGGCCAGGCAGGATGAAGCCGGCCGCCTGGGTGGCTGGGTCTCCCCGTGCGCGCAGACTGGGTGGCTCTCTGCATCTCTCCCAGCCACCTCCAGGTCCTGAAGGTCCTCCACCTCCAGCCAGGGGATGCGTAACCGCCAGGCTACTGTTGGATTGCAGTTTCTGGGTTGATGAGTGACCAGATTTTCTTCACCATTGTCTCCAGTAATTGCCCCTTAATGGTTTCCATCCTCCCAGGAATCCCTTCTGCCTGCTCCAGATCCGGGCAGAGAGAGTCATGTTTCATGGTTTCCCTTGTCTACAGTGGAAAGGAGTAGGAGGAGTTTCCCACGACTGGGTACAGGGTTTTGTTCCTCTGGCCTTAATTCAATTTGCTGTTAAGTATCTCCCGAGTTCCTCAGGAGCCTGACAAGGAGGATAACCAACATTTTGGTTTACTGGATGCAATAAACAAACTAATCTCTCCTTACCATCCTCCCAGGGAGTCCTGGTTGGGCAATAAGACAGCAGAAGTCTCCTCCTCAACTCAGAGCAGCTCACCACTGTAAAAGGAGTAGGTGCCACAAAACAAATTCCTTCAAGTTGCCCAGCTTGAAAGGGGAAAGTGCTTCCTATGGACAGAGCTCTCGACTCAGCTGTGCTTGTGCAAGCAGCTCCACCCCAGAACTCCATTCCCCCCTGTGCCACCTACCCTGAGCAGCTGCTTGTGGGACCAAAAGTGACCTGTGTTGGTGGCTGCTTCCTAATGGAACAGCGTAGAGTTGCTGTCAGTGAGACCAGGCCACCCAGGTCAGGGAACATGGAAAAGGAACCCCTCCATGTGATGTGTGGGCTGGTGGCACCTTGTGCATCCTCTTCACCATATCCCCAGAGAGGTCTGAGCAGAAGGCTGTGCAGAGGGAAGCACTGTTGCTAGTGGTCTGCCTCTCACAGCTCAGCTGGGTTCTTAGAGCCCCACAGGTAACATTTTGGAGGATCCCCAGAGCTTGTGCCTCATGCAGAGATCAGGAAAGGGAAGGGATTTCCCCAAAACTTTGTGTTTGGGCAGCTTCAGCATCAAATGGGTGATAAGAGAAGATGCTACTTACGTCTGTGGACTTCTAAAGGGCTTCTGTTTGCTCACTTATTTCTCCTCCAGAAGTTCTCATCTGATATCCTGATGTTCCAGTGTATGCCCAAAGAGGGACTTGGAAACCCTTTAGGGAGGGTGGCACTGGCACAGCCCCTCGGTCTCTGCAGGATCATCCCATCTGACCTTCTGATGTCCTGGGTCGAGGAGCTGATAGTTCTAACAGGAGCCTGAAACTGGCCTTACTGGTAGAGTGTTTGGTAATTACTCATCCCCCACACCCTGGTTTGTACTTTGCATTTTCCCCAGTCCAGGCTGTTTTCACCACCCCGCAGTGCCTTGTGACAATAGGAAAAGTGGAGCTGTAGTAACTTCTTTGTAGCGCAGAGAAGCGCAGAGCAGCTGAGCAGTCCCATGGATCTTATCTCAGCCATCTTCCTCAAAGACTTGCGACAGTGGGTCGATAAGGAGAGGCTGGAAAAGCCTAAAATTGCTACTGGTGTCTTTCTGCAGAGAGCTTGTGCAGCACAAGCAGCAGAACTGGCTTGTGCTCCCAGGAGGGCCCATGCAGCAGACCACAAGGCTTCCAGGAGGTTTCTGGGGCAGGAGTTCCCTCACTGTGGTCCATGAGACCACCAAGAGCGCCTGCAGAGCCGTGTCAGCAGGACAGCACAGCCTCTGCCTTAACAGGGGAGGGTTGTCGGGGGTGATCACAGAACCATAGAATGATGGTTTGGGTTGGAAGGGACTTTCAAGGGTCACCTAGTCCAGCCCCCTGCCACGGGCAGGGACATCTGCAACCAGATCAGGTCGCTCAGAGCCCTGTTCATCCTGACCTGGAATGTTTTCAGGGATGGGGCTTCTGCCACCTCTCTGGGCACCCTGTGCCAGTGTCTCGCCACCCTCAGTGTAAAAAATTCTCTTCCTTATATCTAGTCTGACTCTACGCTCTGGTTTAAACCCATTGCCCCTCGTCCTGTCACTGCAGACCCTGTCAAAAAGCCTGTCCGTCTTTCTTTGAAGCCCCCTCACAAAGGGGTCTCTGTGTCAATCTCTACTGCAGAACTGCAACAGACCCATCTTGCTGGGGACAGAGACCACCATGGCACTTCCAAAGTGCTCCTCTGGTTAAAAACCAGACAGTGAAGCACCACCATCTCCTGCACCCTTTGTAGTGTGTTCATTCTGCTCCAGATAGCACAAGTACCTGGGGTTTTTTTCCCTTCTTCCTCACCAAAAAGTGGGAGTTTTCACCCAGTTCCTCCATTTACACCACGGATGTGTAAGGGATTCCTCCTTTTACACCTGGATGATGAGTTTGCAACGTGCTGGTTCCTCTGCGGTCATGGTCCACATTCCCCAGGGGTGGGGGAATACCAGCAGGCACCTCCTCGTGACCCAGGCGTTAGATGAAAAGCATACCTGTGGGCAGGGACCTCAGAGCGGTTGGGAGGCTGGAGCTTCACACCTGAGGCTGTCGGGGTGTCCATGCATGTTGCCACCTGGACGGGTGAACCCAAGGTGCCCGTCGGGGGAGCCGGCGTGCGAGCGGCACGTGGGCCTGCGGTCAGCCCGGCTTTCGTTGGGTCTCCCAAGACATCCCGACCTCTCCACGGCTCCGGGTGGATATTTCCCAGCTTCCCAAGCTTTTAACGTTGGAGTCGTCGCTGGAGCATCAGAAAAACGCTGCACTCTTGAGACATGGTTTGTGGCCAGCGTGTCGTCCTGCCAGCGGTATCGTAGGCAGTAATTAGTACCCTGCCTTGCAGGAGGAGCGCCGCGGCAGCTGGTGAGGGTAATGTATGCACTGGGCTGCTCCCACTCCGTCTCCCCAGGAGAACTGCAGGAGAACACAATTAAACCCCGTGTGGTTTGGTGATAAGGGATGGTGGGGCAGGTTCTCTGGTCCTTGCTCATGGCGTGGGCACCCCTGAGAATACACATTAGCACTTCAGCTTCTCGGGGGCCCCGGCAAGCTCAGAAAGCAGGTAACAAACCTGAGTGTTTGTGGGTGTGTGAATCCCTTCAGCTCAGCTCTCTGGTTTGCTCTCAGTGGTCTGCATGCGCGTCCATTGCCGTCTGGGATGACCAAGGTGTTTCTCCCCATGGAGAAGCACAGCCATGCTTTTCACAGAGTCGTGGAATTGTTGGGGTTGGAAGGGACCTCCAGAGCCCATGGGGTTCAACCCCCTGCTAACGCACGGTCCCTAGGACAGGTCAGTGTCCAGATGGGTCTGGAATATCTCCAGAGAAGAAGACTCCACACACCCTGGGCAGCCTGTCCCAGGGCTCTTTTGGGGGGCTTCTTCCCCCACCTCAACTGCTGTTGCATGCCCACCCCATGTGGCTTACAGTGCTTGCCTCTGCAGAGATTTAAAGAGCAGGTTTTGGGGCCACAGAGGCCTGGGGAGACTGGTCCCAGTAGCCTGCCAGACAAACCAGTTGCTCTCTCCAGAGCCACCCTACAAGGCACTGCAGCTCCCCTGCCACACCCAGCGCTTCCAGGGGCAGACCCCACAATTTATTTTGGGCTGCTAGGAAAATATTTCACACCCGGAGCCCACCCAGGCACGCTGGCCCCGCGGACTGGACTTTGCCCAGTGCTTCACCTCTCAGCAGGACGCACAAGTTCGGAAGAGGAGCCAGATATCTTCCTCTCTCCCCCCCCACCCCCCCCCCGCCTCCACTCCCCCCCCCCTTCACCCCCCAGCCTGCAAAGCTGCTAGTCCAGCACTAGAAACAAAAGCGAGAAGCCTTTCGCAACCGAGGTTGGGTATTATATGACTGTCCGGGCAGATTCTGGCATGCAGCCTCCTCTCTTAGGAAATCAAGCAGACTCTTTGTCTGCTTTCCAGCAGGAACTGCTGCTTTCATTGCCCGGCTTCGCCCCGGTACACGGAGGGGGAAACCGGCTGGAGAGCAAAGGGAGGCTTTTCTCACAGCGGCCCCAGCCCCTCCTAGGCGGGGAGATGATTTACAGGTTAAACCAAGGAGCGTGTGAGTCTCAGCTCACCTGCCCCATCCTCACAGCACCCCCCCACCCCCACCCCCCATCACACCCCCTCACAGGAACCTGGCAGGGAGGGGAGGGGATGGTGGCAGGGGTGGGATTCGGGCGGATGCTGGGAGGAAGCAGTTGTAAGTGGTTAAATAAACAGTAACTCCAGTGCAGGGGTGCTGAAGTTAATGGGTACGGACTGTGGACATTGAGGTATTTCGGAGCGAGTGCGGGTTGGGTTGAGGATGGTGAAGGCGGTTGGTTGGGCTGGGGGTGCGTGGTCACGCCCGTGGAGGTACTTCAGGGCCATGATTCCCCCCTGGAGGTCTCAAAGGTTCTTGGGATGACATCAGGGCTGACACAGGGGTCAGAGAGCTTTTGGAACTTCTGCACGGGTGCTGAAGAAGCCACCCCGCTGCTTTGGGGTGCCTGATGCTGAAGGAACCACCCCCCTGCTTTAGGGTGCCTGATACTGAGGGAACCACCCCGCTGCTTTGGGGTGCCTGATGCTGAAGGAACCACCCCACTGCTTTGGGGTGCCTGATGCTGAAGGAACCACCCCGCTACTTTGGGATGCCTGATGCTAAAGGGAACCACCCCACTGCTTTGGGGTTCCTGATGCTGAAGGGAACCACACTACTGCTTTGGGGTGCCTGATCCTAAAGGAACCACCCCACTGCTTTGGGGTGCCTGATGCTGAAGGAACCACCCCGCTGCTTTGGGGTGCCTGATGCCGAGGGAACCACCCTGGTGCTTTGGGGTGCCTGATGCTGAAGGAAACCACCCCGCTGCTTTGGGGTGCCTGATGCTGAAGGGAACCACACTACTGCTTTGGGGTGCCTGATGCTGAAGGAAACCACCCCACTGCTTTGGGGTGCCTGATACTGAAGGAACCACCCTGCTGCTTTGGGGTGCCTGATGCTGAAGGAACCACCCCACTGCTTTGGGGTGCCTGATGCCGAGGGAACCACCCCGCTGCTTTGGGGTGCCTGATGCTGAAGGAACCACCCCGCTGCTTTGGGGTGCCTGGTGCTTGCAGAGGGGGAGCAGCCATAGGTGGGTGGGTGCACATGAAGCACCCTTTGAGAAATGCAGGCAAGATGTCATCCATCCAGGAGGATGGTCAGGAGGACTCTGATGGCAGAACCACAGGCAGCACAGTCCTTGCAGCTCAGCTCTTGCTGTCTACCTTCAGCAGCAGCTTCTCATGTGTCTGTGCCATGCTAGGGAGAGACTACTGGCCTTCATATTCTCCTCCTGTCCCAGCATGCAGGGGTCAGCAGCTGACTGCTAGTGCCTACAGCTTAGGGAAGCCCCAGAGGTCCCCTCCAGTGTTCAAAAAGCATAGTTATGACCAGGAACAGGCAGAGAAACAGTGACAGCTTTCTGATTCTCCTGGATTCAGACTATTGCACTGATGCAGCTGGCTCTCAAACATGTCAGTACTTACTTGGTCTCTAGCTCCTGTATACCAGCAGCTATGCCTGCTGGGCCCTACTCCATTGGGTTTGGTGGGTAGGATGTGGGCTTCCCTGACCCATCACAGGCAGAGGTTGAACTGTGGTCCTTGGTGCCTTGGTGGAGCAGTGGAGCACTTGGTCCCTGGGTGGATGAGGCCTGGGGCACATGGTGCCTCCTGAAGCAGTGGAGCAGGTAATGGATAAGGTGGAACATAGGGTATCTCACTGGGTGAGGTGTAACACATGGTGCCTGGATGGACAGGGTGGAGCATGATGTTCTGAACTGGACTAGGTGATCTACAGATGTGTCTTCCAACCCCTGCTCCTCTGTGGCTCTGTGCCCTGATGCACAAGGTGGAGCACATGCATCTCCTTGTTCAGCCAAGTCACATCAGATGAGCTCCAGGAGGGCAGCGTGAAGGTAGAGGGTGCCTGCCCAAGTCTGTGGGTAGGATGTTGTGGTGGTTTCACCCCGGCTGAGAGCTGAGATCCACTCAGCTGCCTGCTCCTTAAAGGAAAAGAGCAGGGGGGCGGGGGGGAGAGAGGCAAGGGGAGGGAAAAGGAAGGGGCAAATAACAACCCACAAACCAAGAAACCAAAAGCCCCTGGGTTGGGATAAGGACAGTTTACTAAGATCACAGAAAGATCCAATATAACAAAGCTGACAGGACTCTAGAGCAGAACATCTCTGCAGCTGCTGATACCCACTGAGTGTCTGACCCAACCCACAGCTCAGGCCCTGCCACCCAGAGCCATCCCGGGACCCGACCGTCCTGGAGCCGCCCCCTCCTCCCACCAGCCCCCTTTACACTGAGCAGGGTGCCACTGGCATGGAACACCCACCCCCTTTGGGCACTTTGGGTCACCTGTCCTGGCTTCCTCCCCTCCTTTCTCATGAACAGAGAAATAGGAAGAGCTGAGAAAGTCCTGGAGTGCTTGAGCACAACTGAAACCACCAGGGTGTTACCAGCACTGCTCCCATCCTAACACCCAAACACAGCATTCCAGCCCCTGCTACAAAAGGAGTTAACCCCATCCTGGCCAAAACCAGGACAGATGTAGTCTCTGCTTTATCATAGGTAGATAGGACTATTCCTCATTAGCCAAATCTGATCTGTCTTTGACAGTCTGTGACATATTCATCCTCACAACCACCTTTTGGGGTAGTGTCCCAACTCTGCAGGTGGGAGGCTGGGGCAAGGAAGGCCCAAGTGAAGCTGCAGCCCTTCACTGACCACATATCCCTTGCAGAGAGCAGGATCATCAAGGAGACCATGGCAGAGGAAGGGCTGGAATCAGGCCACCATAAGTCCTTCCTAACCCATCCCAACTCTACTTCTCTTGCTTTAATTTTCCCATCAAGTTGTTTACTAAGGCATACCAAAAGCAGGGAAGCTGGATACAGGTTTAATTTACAGCACTCATTTCAGGCCATGCTGACAGGCTAAATGCCCCAGGAGTGAATTTCAGAACTACTGCCTGTTTATATTTTTGCCCACTTGATTATTATGGGTTGTTTTTTTTTCCCCCTTCCTTCTTCTTGTTGGGTTTGAGATGATCTCCTGTCTCTTTGTGAAAGTAAAATCTGTGAGCTGTCTGTGAGGGCACATCTGGCAGCACGTGGCTGGGGGCTGAACTAACATTTTTCCAGCAGAGCAGATAAACTTGGGGGGAGAATGGTTGTGTGTCTCCAAGCTGGCTGATGCCAGATGAAAGAGGGTGGACCGCATGGTTACCGAGATGCTGTAAACGTCACCTTCAGAGCCAACGCACCGCTGTCTGCTGAGAGGAGAAAGGGCTGAGGACAAAACTTGGAGATCAGTGTGAATTGTAGTGTGGGACTAAAGGCCCTTCAGTTACATGGAACAATTTTTGTCTGGGCAGTATTAATTCGTCTAATCACTTCTCCAAAGTCTGCCTTTCCCTGAGTGGATTTCTGATACTAATAAACCTGGTTTCCCAATTTTTTTCCCCCAATTTATTTTTTTCTCTGTGCTTAGTTCATGCACTCAGGGACTAGCTCAGTGCCAGCAAGGCTTAGTCCAGCCCAAGGTGATGGAGTAGAAGCACCTTCAAGTACTTTGAGCACATGTGTTTTTTCCAGCCACCTCATGGTACAGTGCTTTTCACAACACTCCAGCTCACGTTTTTGATTGAGAATCTCAGCACTTCTTACCAGCTTGAAAAACAACCAGAAAACTCTTGTTTTCTCTTGTGGTTTTAGACAAAACCCTGAATCATAGAATCACAGAATGACAGACTGGTCTGGGTTGGAAGGGACCCCAGGCAGGGCCACCAACCTCCAGGCCTGGAGCTACACAAGGTTGCCCAGGGCCCCATCCAACCTGGACCTGAACACCCCCAGGGATGGGGCACCCACCCCCTCTCTGGGCAGCCTGTTCCAGCCCCTCACCACTCTCTCTGAAACGGCATCTTTGTGTGTGTGACAAAGTCATGAAGGTGGAAATGAAGAAAAACATGTGTCTTTGATTTGATTTCAAGGGTCCTTGTTCTTATGGTTTCAAAGCTGGTGGGGTGAGACATGCTGAGCCCCAACGCTTTGCCATTGCCAGCTTGAGCTGTTGACCCTCACTGCTCATCCTGAGTCTGAACTGAGGAGGGGGAGCATCGTCCTTCACCATACCATGCCACGCACAGCCACATTTTGGGGGGGGGTCTCTCTTGAAAGTCGCTCATCCCTACAAGCTCCTGTCTTGCACTGCAGACACACATACAGCACCACAGCTTTGCTGCAACCCACTGCCCTTGCACCACTGTATAACCAGTCTAGAAGGAGCCATATTAATTACAGTCTATTGGATGTAATGCTTTCCCATCAGGTAATTTTGTGGGTGTTAGAAGTGTCCCCACGGGGACTGAGAGGTTTGGTGGTGGGTGGCAGAGCCCTTCCCTTTCCAAACAGCTGCTCCCAGGGCCGTGCTGCTCAGATGTTGTCGCCTGATCGTTGTATCCAGTCGCTGTGTACGTGAAACGAGTGCATTTTCTCACTGCCTGCTGTGGGGTAGGGAAAAAATAAAGGCAATTTAAGCTAAATAAAGTTTATTCTGCAAGTTGTTAAGCTGAATTACCTATATTCTGCCCCAGTTGCTGGCTCCCAGCAGTGGACAGGCTCATGATACCCTGTGCACCATGTGTTTTTTGCTGTTTATCCAGTTTTTTGTTTCAATCATCCCTTCCCTCCCCTCTTCCTAATTTCCTGTCCTTCCCTCCTGGAAAGTGGCAAAAGCCAAGCCCAACAGAGCGATGGAAGGTGGGTCATAAGAGAGGAGGAGGTCGTGCATTTCTCACCACCCCTCTCTTCTCTCTTTTGCAGTTGTTGCAATCTCAGGACGTGAAGGAAGACGCTGTGCTCTGCTGCTCCATGGAGGTAGGGAAGCACCTGCACCACCTGCCCCAGTCCTCATTGCTGTGTCCTTGGCTGCACACGTGTCAAGCAGCTGTTGGAGAGTACCAACCCCAAATGGTCATGTCAGCTCTTTGTATTATAGAACCATGGAAGGATTTGGGTTGGAAGGGACCTTCCAGTTCTAGGTTTGGCTAGTTCATCCCCCTCTGTAACCAGATCAGGTTGCTCAGAGGCCTGTCCAGACTGCCCTGGAATGTTCCCAGGGATGGGGCATCTACCACCCCTTTGGGCACCCTGTGCTTCACCTCTCAAAGTGTAAAAACATGTCTTGTTCACATCCAGTCTGAATCTACCCTCTTCTTAGTGTAAACCCATTACTTCTTGTCCTACTGCTGCAGGCCCCACTACAAAGTCTGTCCCCATCTTTCTTTTAAGCCCTCTTTATGTATTGGAAGGCTGCAATAAGGTCTCCCCAGAGCCTTCTCTTCTCCAGGCTGAGAACTCCAACTCCAACCCTAACTTTCTCAGCCTGTCTCTAGCTCTCTGATCGTCTCTGTGGCCTCCTCTGGACTAGGCCCCAACAGCCCCATGTCTTTCCTGTGGTGAGGACTCCAGACCTGGATGCAGAACTCTAAGTGGGGTTTCACCAGAGCGTAGTAGATAAAAAGACATCACCATGAGATGAGAGATGGCCCTTGAGACTCTCTCACTGGACTTTTGATGCATGTAAATGGATGCAAAAACGTTTGGTAGTGGGGCTTCCATCACCAGTTATGTTACACCACTTACTTCAAACCTCACCCAACGTTACTTCTTAAACACAAACCCACCTGTGCTGGAGCAGAAACTGCCTCGTGACCCACACAGAGGGGTCAGTTGTGCTCAGCAGCAGCAGCTTTGCAGAGAAACACTGGTACAAATACAGCAGAGTTTCCTCAGTTTTTCCTTTTGGGAAGTGGTTCACCCACGGGGATGGATGCTTTCCTTGCAGAGGTCAGTTGAAATCGAGGCCTGAACAGCTGAAATTCAGGAAAGTCTCAGGCAGATGAGGAGGAGAGTTGGAACTTTTAAGGTTAGGATGAAATTCACCAAAGTCTCAGGCAGATGAGGAGGAGAGTTGGACCCTGGGGAGTGCTGTGTTCAGCGGACTCACTGCTGACCACTTCCACCCATGCACCACCTTCTCTGTGGGACCACCTCCGGCTTAAGCTGCTCCATGGAGGCTCTCCAAGGAGTAATTATTTTTAAAACACAAAAACCCTTTCCCTGTCCTCAGAGAAGTGGCAGGACGGGTGTAAATGCAGAGGCAGGATTTGTTATGCATGCAGGAGGACTCTGCTCATTCCAATTAATGACTGGGAGTCGCTGACAACTGTGAATCAGCAAGTAAATGATGGGCCAGGTAGAAGGCAGGGATACCACATCACAGCCTGCACTTTGTTTTGACAATAGCATGAGTTTTTAGGTGGGATTTTTTTTTTCTTCTTGTTTTTTTTTTTTCCTTTGGCAAAAGCAAAGCAGCCTTGCTGCCTTTGAAGTTGGTAGGAGCTGAACCGTCCGCTCCTGCAGCAGCCCCGGCACAGATGCTTTTGAAAACCTCACCCTTCTTCACATTCAGCTCCTGGAGCCTGCTGCTGGGTGGTTTTGGTTTCCAAAAGCCATGATGCCTTTAACCTTCCTTACCAGCCCCACAGCATCGAGCAGGGGAGGGCTGGAGAGGGGTGGAGGGTGCCTGCGAAAGCCAGCGCTGAGTGTTTTAGTATCGTAGAATCATCATCTCAAGGAGATCATCATCTCAGGGAGACGACTGTGCCCCTGTACTGGGCACTGGTGAGGCTGCACCTCGAGTGCTGGGTCCAGTTCTGGGCTCCTCACCATCAGAAGGACACTGAGGTCCTGGAGCGAGTCCAGAGAAGGGCAACCAGGCTGGGGAAGGGGCTGGAGGGCAAATCCTCTGAGGAGCAGCTGAGGGAGCTGGGGGTGTTGAGCCTGAAGAAGAGGAGGCTGAGGGGAGACCTTCTCCCCACCTCCCCTGCCCTGCCAGGAGGGTGCAGAGAGGTGGGCGATGGTCTCTTCAGCCAGGGGACAGGAGCTGGGACAAGGGGCAATGGGCTCAAGCTGCCCCAGGGCAGGGTCAGCTCAGCTGGGAGGGAAAAAGTTCTTCCCTGGCAGAGTTGTCAGGGCCTGGCACAGGCTGCCCAGGGAGGGGTCTGAGTCCCCAGCCCTGGGTGTGTTTAACAGAGGGGAGATGAGGTGCTCAGGGATCTGGTTCAGCACAGGACAGGGACGGTTGGACTCGATGAGCTTAAAGACCTTTTCCAACCTGCTGGTTCTGTGATTCAAGTTGGAAGGCACCCCTCAGGTTCTCTGTGCCATGGCTGACCTCCTCTTCTCCTGACAGCTGCAGAGCACCGGCCGGCTGCTGGAGGAGCAGCTGCCCGAGATGATGACGGAGCTGCTGGCGATCGCGCGCGACAAGATGCTGTGTCCCTCCGAGTCCATGCTGACGCGGTCCCTGCTGCTGGAGGTCATCGAGCTGCACGCCAACAACTGGAACCCGCTGACGCCCACCATCACCCAGTACTACAACAAGACCATCCAGAAACTGACAGCTTGAGGGGCACGGCAAGGTGGGGTGGGAAGGGACGAGGAGAAGAAGACATGCGCCTTGGGGATTCAGCTTTTCCAATTTAACTCACCACACACCCCCACACACAACCCCCCCCCCCCCCTCCAGCCCCAGCAGACCAAACCCCAGCATGCTTGAGAACACGTTTGTGGGGTGGTGGGTGGGTGGTGGGGGGGAGAAAGCATGTTTCTTTTTCAGCTGCGTCGCCAAGTGCCACCCCTCTTCCCCGCTGCGGTTTTGGTTTTTTTTTGGGGGGGGGTTTCTTTTTTCTGAACTCATTGCTCAAGCAGCAGCAGCAGCAGCAGCGCATCCCGCCGGGTTATTGTTTGGCTTTGGAAAGAAGAGAGAGAATTTGGGAGGGGGGCGGGGGGGGGGGGGCGGGATTGGGAGGGCGGGGAAAGGGGGGAAGAAGGGCGGGGGGGGGGGGGTAAACCAACAAAAAAACACAACAAAAACACAACAAAACGAGTCCAAGTGGGGGCTAGTATTGTTTCCATACCGTCCTCCTGCCTTGCCCCAGCCAACTGGCAGGAGACAGCAGGCAGCAGATGTCTCGGGAGGACAAAGCCAGGCGCACACCACACCAGACGCTGGTAATTGATGGCTTTTGTCAAGCGGGGGCTTGCGTTAGGGGTTGGTTCCCCCCCCACCCCACTCCTTTGTCTTCGACTGTGCGTGTCCCCCAACCCGCCACCCCTTGGAAAGCCGGTCGGAGAGCGGGGATGACTTTCTATTTGCACTGGGTTTTCCTGGGATTTTTTCTATTTTCCTTCTCATTTTTACTGTACTGTTGGGACAGACAGTTGTGAGCAAGCTGGGAGAGGGGGGAAGCAGACCCCTCCCCAAGAGCTGTCTGACGGTTTACGTGAGGATGCTGAAGCAGAAGGGAGCGTTTTAACAGAGTGCAAAAGCCACTGCAGAAGTAACGTAGCCACTGTTGTCTTGCCAGTAACCTCCTTGATGGATCTGAGAACACGTCTTCTGAGGTGGGACCTCTAAGAAACAGGGGATTCTACAGCTCTTGCTGTTAAAGTTGACACTATTCCTTAGCCACTATACCCCCACACACACCCCTTTTTCTTTCTTTCTTTTTTTTTTAATAATTCTTTTTATTTTGTTTGTTTCCATTGAAGGAGTGCTTTATTGTAATTACTGTCACGGTTGTAATTATTAAACCCAGGCCTGTTACAGTTGGGTCAGATAATGTACAGGGCAAGGGAGAAATGAAGGCTCGATGTTCTTCTTCTGAGACTGGCAAGGAGAAGACAAGCAATGTATGGTGAAAAGGAGGAAAAAGAGAAAAAGAGAGGAGGTGGAAATAGGAAAAGCTGAAAAACAGAGGTTTTTGAGCCTGGCTTCTAACTAGCTGGATTTGCTCTCCAGTGCTTCTGGGTGTGTGATGCACAGGAGCAGCTCTGCACTGTGGTCGGTCTAAGTGGCACCGTGTTCTCGAGGGACAGGCGATGTGTTCAGAAGGGAAGAGTTTGCTCGGGGATCCCTGGGTTGCTCCGTGCTAGAGCATCCTGGGGGAGAGGGCAACTGTTGGAGGGCGATGGGGAGATGCCTCCTGGGTGAGGAAATGCCTGGGAGACAAGGGGGGCTGGTACGGAGGGACTCGCGACGCCGTGACATCGCTCCCCAGTTCTCGGAATCACAGAACTGTAGAGGTTGGAAGGGACTTCAAGGGATCACCAGGTCCCAAATCACAAAGAAGACTTGGTAGTCTCCTTATTTGCTTGTCTAGTGACACTTTCACCTACTAAATAATGCCCAGCGGTTGTTTCGGTGAAGACTCATGGGGGTGCAAGCTGCCCTGTCCCGTCTGCACGGTGGAAGAGGAGCCAAGGAAGGCACGATGCCAGCAGCCCGTCCTGTTTTCTTCCCATTATTCAATGTATGTTCCTTTCCCTGTGTGATAAGAGGAGAATTTATGCTGCAGCACCGGCACACGCAGACCCTGGACCAGGCAGGCTGAGTCTGAACTCCGCAGCTCAAACCCTTTTTTGTTAAGATGTTGAATTCCTGGTGACTTGCAGAGAAGAAAGATTTCACCCCAACCTCTTTGGATGTGCAGTACGTTCTCGGGTGCCTTATGAATGTGTTGGTCTGTCCGTGATGGGGAGGAAGCTTTGGCTGCAGAATTTGAAGGTCAGAGGTTACTGGTAGAAAACGCATCGCAGGAGGTGAGAGTCCTGTTGCCACAGTTTCCAGGTTACTGGAATTTTCATCTGCTGATGCTCCTGGAGCACGAGGAGCCAGCTGGGAACAAGAGTTTCAGTTTTCCTGCCCGCCCAGAAGGCTGGAAAATGGTTGCTGGATGTGCTGGACTGGTCTAGAAAAGAGATGAATTTCTGCATTGTGGATTCGGGCCCGGGGGCTTCACGCGGCGACGGTGCCTTGCGTCGGGTCAACTTCGTTAGTGGCGATGGGGGTTTGATAGTATTAATGAGCAGCTGAACTCGATTAGGGCGACAAAGCCCGTCAGTATTACAAGGCTCAGGGTTGCACCCGTTGCTCTTGGATTTGCCTGCTCCCTAATTTCTCGGGGACTGGAGGAGAAGGGGATTTAACACCCATCGCAGCATTCCCAGACACGGCATCGGTGTTCTGGGACAAGACCTGAAAATCAATTATGTCTTGATTTCCTTTTTTTTTAATTTTTTTTTTATTTAAAGAACAGAAAAGTCTTGTTACAGGGGCACAGCCTGATGGGTTGGAGTGCGAGGGATCCGGCTCTGACCCCAGCAGCTTCTCCTGTCCCTTACAATTTGCTACTGGGAAAGAAGAAGAGGGGGAAACCAACCCAAACCTCAGAGAATTGGATATTTTGCTTATAAACGTATGAATTTTCACCCATCAGTGTGGCAGGAGACATTCAGAGGTGAAGTGTAAGCCACATGGAAGGATTTCTGCTTAAGCATTTCCCTGTCAGCCGTTGAGGGTCTACTCAATTTCCCCCTTGGGATGCAATCCTACAACCCCCCCCACACTGGCTGGGCTTGGCCCATGACTTTCCCTTCCAATTCCAGGAGTTCTCCAGATCAAATCCACTATTTTTTAATCCCCTGCCATTTATCTTCCCTGTTAAAATAGCTTCATCCACTCTTAACTGCTTCGGTACATCAATTGCCCCGTTGATATGCAAGAACAATGATGTTGACCAAAAATGGCATGTTGGGGGGGGTGTCCCCCAAAGTTACACGCTGCCAGTGATATCTTTCTGGAGTCCATCCATAGGAAGCTGGTGGACACGTGGCATCATTAACCACGGTACCATGTTGGGAAAAGAGGTACCACAAGGTCATTTGATGTGGTAGGACGGGGACCAGCGCTGGGAAGGTTTTGGGGATTCCTGGTGGGAGCACCAAGGGATGTCGTCGAGTATTTTCTTCTCCTTTTTCTTTTGGCTTGTTTCAGAGATGGTCTCCAGAGACTGTTGTTCTACAGGCTGTGGGTTTGTAGGTGTGAAGCCACCGGCTACGTCTCCGCGAATTAGCCGTGTTGGATCTTGGCTGCTGGGTGAAAGCATCCACTGCAGAGGGTTTAATATGGTTTCTCCCCCCGTATGGCTACATCAGCAAAGGGGAAAAACAACTTTTTTGGGCCAAATACATGTGGGGCCAAACCTTGGGCTGGTCTGAATGCTCTACACCACTGTGCCATGCCGGTTCCCCCCTCAGACGCAGGGCAGGTTCAGTGGCTCCCTGCCAGACTCCACAGCATCTCACTCGATTCCCGGTGGAATTACTTCCGAACTGAAGGCTCTTGTGATCCCACAAAGTGACTTGGTCAGTTTCCCCCTGAGGGTTTTCACTCCTGTTTGGGGATATCTCATTTAGACAGAGGTGAAACAAAAATGGGGGAAAAGAAAGGAAAAGTAAGCAAATTTGCTAGGTTCCCCTCTTCCCCCAAAGGACATTCATTATTATCTATTCTTTGCATGATTGATGGCTTTGAAGGAAAACTTGTCAGAATAACTTATGATTTATTTTCATGCTTATTTTTATAACATCCCTCACTTGGAAGTCTCTCCAAAAAATCTTAAATACAATTATTTTTATTTCCCCGCTGGTTATTTCATGGCTTTACACTAATTTTGCTCTTCTTGGTGTTAGCTATTAGACAGTCCCAGTGATACCTGCAGTATTTTTTTTTTTTCATATGAGAAATGACACTAAGGGTTGTGAAGTCCACTGTCGATAGCCAAGGAAGCTGCAGCGCCCTGCAGAACACAGAGTTAACACTAGCAATTCATTTTATTATTATTTTTTTTAAATGTATTTATTTGCATTTGGAAAAGTGACATTTTTAATTTAATCATATTTGTTAAACTAAGCGCTTTAAAAAAAATAAAAATTTAAAAAAAAAAGAAGGAAAAAAATGTTTTGGGGAGAGTAAAGATTAGATATTCATACTTAGAGGAAACACAAACTCATCACTTTCAGCATTTCAGAGACTGTTAAAACAAGGGAGCTAATAACTCTTTGTGGCAATTCAGTCTTTGTTTATAGAACATCCAGACCCACTGTATGCTATAAAACGCATCATCTGAGTAATAAATGTTTAAAGCTTGACATTTCCCTATCTCTTTGTGGGTACACGCTATCTCTTGTGCTGGTCTGGGCGAGATCTTTTTGATTAGGGTGGAAGTAAAGAAAGATGCGGGGGGTGGTTGCAGCGGGGGGAGGGCTGGGGGGGAGAAGTATCCCTCATGGCATCTGCTGGGAGTTGTAGCAGATGGATGGATCCTTCCCTCTGTGGGGATGGCTTGGCCCACGTTCCTGGCTCCAGGTCGGATCCTGCACAGTGTTGAGCCTCCTGTTGGGGTCGGTCCCTGTCCCCATGGCTTCTTCTCACAAGGGTGAGGATGAAGCCCCATGGGAGCGGTGCGAAGGGCTCGGGGGTCCGTGGGGGATGGATTGAGCCTCTTGCCCAGCTCGGCTGCCGCGGCCATCCCACCCCCTGGCCTCTGTCCCAAGGGAGTTTCCCATCCGTTTGTGGCCTACCTGGGGATGTCCGTACCCCCTGTTGATCACAGCCATTTCACCCGACTCTGCAGCATGCAGCAGTGCCAAATCCCAGCAAACCACTTCTGCCTTTTACTCTGTTCAACCTGCTTAAAAAAAAAAACCCAAAACCTTTAAAAAAAAAACCCCCATGTTTCCTAAGAAGTCTCCTCATGAAAACACATCTCTACCTCAAGCCACTTAACTTTTGGCTGAGGCACAGGCGTGGGCCCTGGAAGCCACGCGGGTCACTGGAGGTGGGTGGCGTGTGTCCCCACGTGTCACCAGGCCCCGGCCAGAAAATCCGGAGGTGGAACAGCTCCCAGTTAAAAGTATTCCTGTGGCATGCCATACGTGACTGCCTGCCGGCGCCCCGAGCTCGCTGCAGCCCAGCCGAGCTGCAAAACGCGTGTAAAAAAAAGATGTGGAAGCAGGCAGGGCTGTGGCAGGGGGATCCCTGCTGCTGGCTGGGGGCTCGGCCTGTTCCTCTAAGGCCACGATTAAACAGGCAAGGCGTTAAAACGAGGTGCAAGCCGCTTGCAAGCAGGGAGAGCACCCCGGAATGCCTTGGAAAAGAGCCTTGGGTTTGTTAAATGCTTCAAGGCCTGTGCCGTTGGCTTTCGGGATCATGGCTCCTTACAAGTCCCAGAGGCCAGCTGGGATCTTTTTAACTTAAAACCCACATGAATTTCCCCTTGGCACCAGTGTTGGGACCTGTGTGGGACACACTCCCCCACACTACAGGCCATCTGCAGATCTGCGGCCTGGGTGGACGGCACACAGGAAGGAGGTTCCAAGGTTCCCTGGAAAACAAAAGCCCTCAGAGCCACAATGCTAGGGGCTGCTTGTGGGCCCCCTGGGGGGCTTTCAGGCCAGCTATGTCTTTCGGTCCTGGCTCCTTTGGTTTGGGAGCTATTGCTGGACATTCGGCATGTTGGCCGGGGAGCGCTTCTCGGGCCATGAACTGCAACTATGGAGATAGCTCCAAGGTTCCCTGGCAAACGAAAGCCCTCAGAGCCACAATGCTAGGGGCTGCTTGTGAGCCGCCTGGGAGCCTTCCTCACCTATACAGATCCAAACTACAGGAGAACCGCAAAGATTCAGGGGATCAAGGCAGGAGTTTCAGTGCCGACCAGGAATTCTGCTGGGTTTCATCCACAGACTGAGTGGCAATGACCGATAGTTTGGCTGTGGTTGATGCATGGGACCTGGAAGAAGCCCCAGCTCAGCCGATGCCCACCCAAGACACAATAGGGCTTGTGCCACTCATGACCCACCCACCTGGTTCCAGCTCCTTCCCCGGGGAGTTGAACATCCTTTGATGTCAGAGCACGGGGCTGCGTGCAAGAAAGCCCAGGCTCCCGCAGAGCTCGCTATTGTTTCTCAAAGGTTAAGAGTGAGGTGCTCGTTCCTCACTGCCATGCTTGGGGACAACAGCCAGAAGGAGCTCCTCTTTGGTGCATGCATGAAGCCAAAGCTGATGTGATCTCTCTCATTGGACTGGGAAGCTTGAGGACACCATCCGAGAATCCCCAGGTAAAAAACCCAGGAGCAAGACACAGGGCGTGCACCTGGTTCTCCCTGTGGAAGTGTGGAAATAGTCTTCATAACCACCTGTTTGGACTTTTCATAGGTCCTAGATGCCAAGGAATCTCATGGACCTCTCTCCCCACCTCTCATGAACGCATGCAGACACTCACTGCAGCCCAGGCACACTCACCACATCTCTAACGTGTTGCAAAGGCACTGACCCACCTTCAGGACCCGGGTTCATCTCTCAGCTGCACCATCAGTGGCCTGCATGGGGTCACCAGCAGCACCGTCTGGGGCTGTGCAGCTCCCTCTCCCTGCCTGGGCTGCGAGGCAACGTGCTCATGCCATGTATTTGGATGTACAAAGAGGACACGTGTGGGTACAGGAAACGCCAACGTGTTTCCCTGTCGCGGGCTGGGACAAGAAGCAGAGGGCTGAAGTGGCACCACACAACACGTGGTGGAGGTGGCTGCTCACATCAGGCCTTCACTGCTCCCTGGCACCACCGTCCCAAGGTGGAAACTTCTGGCAGGGGAGTTTGAT